>NW_012112142.1:8982393-8987821 GCF_000951035.1 Colobus angolensis palliatus | reverse complement strand
CATTCTAACTGGTGTGAGATGGTATCTCATTGTGGTTTTGATTTGCATTTCTCTGATGGCCAGTGATGACAAGCATTTTTTCATGTATCTGTTGGAGAGACAATTATTCTAAGTGAAGTAACTCCAGAATGGAAAACCAAACATCGTATGTTCTCTCTCATAAGTGAGAGCTAAGCTATGAGGATGCAAAGGCATAAGAATGACACAATGGACTTTGGGGACTCAGGGAGAAAGGGTGGGAAGGGGTTGAGGGATGAAAGACTACAAATTGTGTGCAGTATATACTGCTTGGGTGATGGGTGCACCAAAATCTCACATATCACCCCTGAAGAGCTTACTCATGTAACCAAACAACCCCTGTTCCCCAATAACCTATAGAAATAAAAAATTAAAAACTAAAAATAAAATAAAGGAAATAGAACATTTTCAATACTCTCAGTAATTTCTCTCTTGCTCCTTTTCAGTTAATAACTATCTTTGCATTGATGTAATTACTACTCTGACTTCTAACACTATTGATTAGTTTTGTCTGTTCCTGAACTTCCTATGAACCAAATGATACATTATGAACTCTTTTGTGTCTGGTTTTCTCTCCATACTCAACATGAAGTCTGAATCCTTCATTCAGGTTGCTTTTGCATAGAAAGCAGAATTTTCTTTTATATTATTACCGTGGTTATCAGGCTGATTCAGCACCCTTTATTGAAAAGACCACCTTTTGCCCACTGAATTGCTACAGAAGCTTTGTCACAAATCAAGTGACCATGTAGTATGTGGGTCTTGCTGAACTCTATTCTGTCCCCTTTTCTACTCCTCTTTTGTGCCAGTACCATATTGTTCTGATTTTGCATCTTTGTTGTAGAGTGAAACTTCTTTCTCCTTTGTTTTTTCAAGGTAGCATTTGATATTTTACATCTTTGAGGCAGGAGGTAGAGATGCCCTCTCACCTATTAGTTTTATAATAAGGTTTTTAATTTCCCCCAAAAGAATGTCCTGGAATTGCATTAAATCCTTAAATCTTTTGGGGAGGAAGTGAAACCTTAACAACATTGCATTTTCCAATCCACTAACACAGTATCTTACTCTATTTAGTTTGGTCCTTTTTGGTTTCTCTCATCAATATTTAGTAATTATTTATGCAGAAGTCTTCCTCATTATTTGTTAGATTTATGCTATTGAATGTGGCTTGTTTACTTTAAATTTTCAATTGTTTATTTTTATATAGAAATACAATGTTTTCATTTTGATTTTATATCTAGTTATCTTTCTAAAATTCACATTAATTCTAATAGTTTTATGGATTATTTTGCATGTCCAATGTACATAATCCTGTTAGTCTGTAAATAATGCTAGATTTATGTTACATGTATGTGCGTGCACACACGCACACACACACTTGCTTGTTTTGCACTGTCTAGAACCCGCAGTAATATGTTTAATAAAGTGATAGCAGTAGACACATTTTATCAAATAAGACAGTTGTATTTCTAGTTATGAGAAACTTTATCATGAAAGGTTGTTAAATTTTATCAAGTGCTTTTCCTGCTGCTATAGCAAGTATGATATCATTTTCCTCTTTTTATCAATAAATATTATTTACATACTTCTATTTTTGAGTTCTGTTTTTTATTTTTTTCTGGAAAAGATTAAGATGAGGTATTTTTGAATTTTAAAATGACATTTTATTCTAGAGTGAAGCCAATTTAGACATAAGGTATCAGTTTTTATACATAGATTCAGTACGCATATATTTTAAGATTTATGAATTTACATGTATAAGAGCTAATGCTCTGTTATTTCTCTCTTTTTTTTTTTTTTGAGATGGAGTCTCACTCTGTGGCCCAGGCTGGAGTACAGTGGCCAGATCTCAGCTCACTGCAAGCTCCGCCTCCCAGGTTCACGCCATTCTCTCGCCTCAGCCTCCCGAGTAGCTGGGACTACAGGCGTCCGCCACCATGCCCGGCTAATTTTGTTTTTGTATTTTTGGTAGAGACAGGGTTTCATCACGTTAGCTAGGATGGCCTCCATCTCCTGACCTCGTGATCTGCCCTCCTCAGCCTCCCAAAGTGCTAGGTTTACAGGCATGAGCCACCGCGCCGGGACTATTTCTCTTTTTTACACTCTCTTTTCAGGTTTTGTTAGCAAGGTTTTATTGTATTCATAAATAGAAAGCTTTTTCAATAATCTGAGTTTGTGTAAGATTGAAATTAATTATTTCTTAAATGTTGAAAAAGTTTACAATAAAATCATCCAGACCTGACATTTTCTTTGTAAGAAATGTTTTAATTTCTTTAAATTATGGATTCAACTGGATTTCACAGATATAACTTCTTTATCAAAGTACAATTCAGTTTTCTTTTTTTTTAAATTATACTTTAAGTTCTGGGGTACATGTGCAGAAGGTGCAGGTTTGTTACATAACTATACATGTGCCATGGTGGTTTGCTGCACCCATCAACCCGTCATCTACATTAGGTGTTTCTCCTAATGCTGTCCTTTCCCTACCCCCCTACCCCCTGACAGGCCCCAGTGTGTGATGTTCCCCTCCCTGTGTCCATGTGTTCTCATTGTTCAACTCCCACTTATGAGTGAGAACATGCAGTGTTTGGTTTTCTGTTCTTGTGTTAGTTTACTGAGAATGATGGTTTCCAGCATCATCCATGTTGCTGCAAAGGACATGAACTCATCCTTTTTATATGGCTGCATAGTATTCCATGGTGTATATGTGCCACATTTTATCTATCATTGATGGGCATTTGGGCTTGTTCCAAGTCTTTGCTATTGTGAAGAGTGCCGCAATAAACACACATGTGCATAGGTCTTTATAATAGAGTGATTTATAATCTTTTGGGTATATACCCAGTAATGGTATTGCTGGGTCAAATAGCATTTCTAGTTCTAGGTCCTTGAGGAATCACCACACTGTCTTCCACAATGGTTGAACTAATTTACACTCCCACCAACAGTGTAAAAGCACTCCTATTTCTCTACATTCTCTCCAGCATCTACTTTTTTCTGACTTTTAAATGATCGCTATTCTAACTAGCATGAGATGGTATCTCATTGTGGTTTGATTTGCATTTCTCTAATGATCAGTGATGATGAGCTTTTTTTCATATGTTTGTTGGCTGCATAAATGTTTTCTTTTGAGAAGTGTCTGTTCATATCCTTCACCCACTTTTTGATGGGGTGGTTTTATTCTTGTAAATCTGTTTAAGTTCTTTGTAGATGCTGGATATTAGTCCTTTGTCAGATTGATAGATTTTCTAAATTTTTCTCCCATTCTGTAGGTTGCCTGTCCACTCTGATGATAGTTTCTTTTGCTGTGCATCGTATTGGAAGTTCTGGTCAGGACAATCAGGAAAGAGAAAGAAATAAAGAGAATTCAGGTAGGAAAAGAGGAAGTCAAATTGTCTCTGTTTGCAGATGACATGATTTTATATTTAGAAAACCCCACTGTTTGATCCTAAAATCTCCTTAAGCTGATCAGCAACTTTAGCAAAGTCTCAGGATACAAAATCAATGTGCAAAAACCACAAGCATTACTATACACCAATAACAGACAAACAGAGAGTCAAATCGTGAGTGAACTCACATTCACAATTGCTACAAAGAGAATAAAATACCTAGAAATACAACTTACAAGGGATGTGAAGGACATCTTCAAGGAGAACTACAAACCACTGCTCAAGGAAATAAGACAGGGCACAAACAAATGGAAAAACATTCCATGCTCATGGATAGGAAGAATCAATATCATCAAAATGGCCATACTGCCCAAAGTAATTTATAGATTTAATGCTATGCTGATCAAGCTACCATTGACTTTCTTCACAGAATTGGAAAAAAAACTACTTTAAATTTCATATGGAACCAAAAAAGAGTCTGTGTAGCCAAGACAATCCTAAGCAGAAAGAACAAAGGTGGAGGCATCAGGCTACCTGACTTTAAACTACACTACAAGGCTATGGTAACCAAAACAGCATGGTACTGGTACCAAAACAGAGATATAGACCAATGGAACAGAACAGAGGCCTCAGAAATAGTACCACACATCTACAACCATCTGATCTTTGACAAACCTGATGAAAACAAGCAATGGGGAAAGGATTATCTATTTAATAAATGGTGTTGGGAAAACTGGCTAGCCATATACAGAAAGCTGAAACTGGATCCCTTCCTTACACTTTATATAAAAATTAACACAAGATGGATTAAAGACTTAAACATAAGACCTAAAATCATAAAAACCCTAGAAGAAAACCTAGGCAATACCATTCAGGACATTGGCATGGGCAGACTTCATGACTAAAACACCAAAAGCAATGACAACAAAAGCCAAAATAGACAAATGGGATCTGATTAAATAATCTATTTCTTTTTTTAAAAAAAAAAAACTTTTATTTTAGGTTCAGGGTTACATGTGCAGGTTTATGTCACACATAACAAACCCCTGTCATGTCATAGGAGTTTGTTGTACAGATTATTTTGCCACACAGGTACTAAGCCCAGTACCCAATAGTTATCTTTTCTGCTCCTCTCCTCCTCCCACCCCCCACCCACAAGAAGACCCCAGTGTGTGTTGTTCCCTTCTTTGTGTTCATGAGTTCTCATCATTTAACTCTCACTTTTAAGTCAGAACATGTGCTATTTGGTTTTCTGTTCCTGCATTTTTTTGCTAAGGATAATGGCCTCCAGCTACATCCATGTCCCTGCAAAGGACATGATCTTGTTCTTTTTTATGGTTGAATAGTATTCCATGGTGTATATGGAATTTTCTTTATCCAGTCCAACATCAATGGGTATTTAGGTTGATTTCATGTCTTTGCTATTGTGAGTAGTGCTGCAATGAACATACATGTGCATACATTCCTTTTTTATGTTTATTTTTTGAGATGGAGTCTCTGTCACCCAGGCTGGAGTACAATGGCACAATTTTGGCTCATTGCAACCTCCACCTCCTGGGTTCAAGCAATTCTCCAGCTTCAGCCTCCTGAGTAGCTGAGATTACAGGCACATACCACCACACCCAGCTATTTATTTATTTATTTATTTTGTATTTTTAGTAGAGACAGGGTTTCACCATGTTGTCAGGCTGGTCTTGAACTCCTGACCTTGTGATCCACCTGCCTTGGCCTCCCAAAGTGCTGAGATTACAGGCATGAGCCACCATGCCTAGCCATATGCATGCATCTTCATGGTAGAATGATTTGTATTCCTCTGGGTATATACCTAGTAATGGGATTGCTGGGTTGAATGGTAGTTCTTTTTATATAGGTTTTTGAAGAATCACCACACTGCCTTCCACAATGGTTGAACTAATTTACATTCCCACCAACAGTGTGTAAGTGTTCCCTTTTCTCCACAACCTTGCCATGATCTGTTATTTTGTGACTTTTTTTCTTTTTCTTTCCTTTTTTTTTTTTTT
>NW_012112142.1:8935658-8982343 GCF_000951035.1 Colobus angolensis palliatus | reverse complement strand
GCTCACTGCAAGCTCCACCTCCTGGGTTCACACCATTCTCGTGCCTCAGCCTCCCGAGTAGCTGGGACTACAGGTGCCCGACACTGCGCCGGGCTAATTTTTTGTATTTTTAGTAGACAGGGTTTCACCGTGTTAGCCAGGATAGTCTCGATCTTCTGACCTCATGATCCACCTGCCTCGGCCTCCCAAAGGGCTGGGATTATAGGCATGAGCCACTCTGCCTGGCTGGCTTTTTAATTATAGCCATTCTGACTGATATGAGATGGTATCTCACTGTGTTTTTTATTTGCATTTCTCTAATAATCAATGATGTTCAGCTTTCTTTTCATGTGCCTGTTGGCCACATGTATGTCTTCTTTTGAAAACTGTCTGGTCATGTTCTTTGCCCACTTTTTAATGGGGTTACTTGTATTTTTCTTGTAAATTTGTTTACATTTCTTGCAGGTACTAGATATTAGACCTTTGTCAGATGCATAGCTTGTAAAATTTTCTTCCGTTCTGTAGGTTGTCTGTTCCCTGTGTTGATAGTGCCTTTTGCTGTGAAGAAGCTCTTTAGTGTAATTAGATCCCATTTGTCAATTTTTGCATTTGTTGCAATTGCTTTTGGAATGAAATCTTTGCCCATTTCTATGTTCAGAATGGTATTGCCTAGGTTTTCTTCCAGGGTTTTTATAGTTTTGGGTTTAACATTTAAGTCTTTAATGCATCTTGATTTGATTTTTATATATGTGTAAGGAAGGGGTCTAGTTTTAATCTTCAGCATACAGCTAGCCAGTTATCCCAGCTCTATTTATTGAATAAGGTGTCCTTTTCTTATTGCCTGTTTTTGTCAGCTTAGTCAAAGATCAGATGGTTGTGGGTGTGCAGCCTTATTTCTGTGTTCCATTGGTCTATGTATTTGTTTTTGTACTGGTACCATGCTGTTCTTTTGTGTTCCATTGATCTATACATTTGTTTTGTACCAGTACCATCTTCTCTTTACTGTTCCATTGGTCTATACATTTGTTTTTGTACCAGTACCATGCTGTTTTGATTACTGTTGCCCTGTAGTATAGTTTGAAGTTAGGTAGCATGATGCCTCCAGCTTTGTTCATTTTGCTTAGGATTGCCTTGACTATTTGGGCTCTTTTGTAGTTTCATATGAATTTCAAAATACATCCTTTTTTTAGTTCTGTGAAGAATGTCACTTATTGTTTGATAGAAATACCACTGAATCTGTACATTGCTTTAGACAGAATGGCCATTTCAATATTATTAATTCTTTCTATCCATGAGCATGTAATGTTTTTTCCATTTGTTTGTGTCATCTCTGATTCCTTTGAGCAGTGTTTTGTAATTCTCATTGTAGAGATCTTTCATGTCCATGGTTACCTGTATTTCTAGGTATTTTATTCTTCTTGTGGCAACTGTGAATGGAACTGCATTTCTGATTTGGCTCTTAGCTGGGCTTTTACTGGTATAAAAGAATGCTAGTGATTTTTGTATGTTGATTTTGTATTCTGAAACTTTGCTAAAGTTGTTTATCAGAGCTAGGAGATTTTCAGCCAAGACTATGGAATATTCTAAATACAGAATCACATCATCTGCAAACAGGGAGACGTTTGACTTCCTATCTTCCTATTTGGATGACCTTTATTTCTTTCTCTTGCCTAGTTGCTCTGGCCAGGACTTCCAATACTATATCGAATAGGAGTGATAAGAGCAGGCATACTTATGTTGTGCCAGTTTTCAAGGGGAATGCTTCCAGCTTTTAATCATTCATTATGATGTTGGCTGTGGTTTTGTCATAGATGGCTCTTATTATTTTCAGGTATATTTCTTCAATATCTAGTATATTGAGAGTTTTTAACATGAAGGGGTGTTGAATTTTATTTCATATCAAAAGACTGTTTTTGCATCTATTGAGATAATCATGATTTTTGTCTTTAGTTCTGTTGGTGTTATGAATAGTACCTATTGATTTGCATATGTTGAATGAACTTTGCATCCCAGAGGTAAAGCCTAGTTAATTGTGATGGATTAGCTTTTTCATGTGCTCCTGTATTCAATTTGTAAGTATTTTTGTTGAGGATGTTTACATCAATGTTCATCAATGATACTGGCCTGAAGTTTTCATATTTTGATGTGTCTCTGCCAGGTTTTAGTATTAGGATGATGCTGGCCTTATAGAATTAGTTGGGGAAGTATTCTTCCTCCTCAGCATTTTGGAGTAGTTTCAGTAATGGAACCAGCTCTTCTTTGCACATCTGGTAAAATTAGGCTGCAAATCCATCTGGTTCCGGGCTTTTTGTTTGTTTGTTTGGAAGGCTATTACCGATTCAATTTTAAAGCTTGCTATTGGTCTGTTCAGGGAATCAGTTACTTCCTGGTTGAGTCTTGGGAGGGTGTATGTGTCCAGGAGTTCACCCATCTCTTTTAGGTTTTCTAGTTTGTGTGCCTAGAAGTCTTCATAATAGTCTCTGATGATTGTTTGTATTTCTATGGGGTCAGTGATTATATCCCCCTTATCATTTCTGATTGTGTTTACTTGAATCTTTCTCTTTTCTTCTTTATTAGTCTAACTAGCAATCTATTTTATTCATTTTTTTCATAGAACAAGCTCCTGGATTCATTGAGCTTTTGAATTTTTTTGTGTGTCTCTATCTCCTTCCGTTCAGCTCTGATTTTGGTTATTTCTTGTCTTCTGCTAGCTTTGAGTTTGGTTTGGTTTTGGTTCTCTAGTTCTTTTAGTTGTGATGTTAGGTTGTTAATTTGAGATCTTTTTAACTTTTTGGTTTGGGTGTTTAGCGCTATAAATTTCCCTCTTAATGTTGCCTTACCTATCTTTCGGATATTCTAGTATGTTGTATCTTTATTCTGATTTCTTTCAAAGAACTTCTTGATCTCTGCCTTAATTTCATTGTTCACAAAAGTCAGTCAGGAGCAGGTTAATTTCCAAGTAATGGCATAGTTTTGAGTGATTTTTAAGTTTTGACATCTATTATTATTGCATTGTGGTGTGAGAGTGTGTTTGGTATGATTTTGGTTCTTTTGTAATTGCTGAGAATCATTTTATTTCTGTGAGTGTGTGGTCAATTTTAGAGTTTGTCCCATGTGGTGATTAGAAGAAAGTCTATGCTGTTGTTTTGGGGTGGAGAGTTGTGTAGAGGTGTATCAGATCCACTTGATCTAATGTTGAGTTTAGGTCCTGAGTATCTTTGTTAATTTTCTGCCTCAATGATCTGTCTGTGGAATGCTGAAGTCTCCCACTACTATTGTGTGGGAGTCTAAGTCTCTTTATAGGTCTCTAAGAACTTCCTTTATGAATCTGGGTGCTCCTTTATTGGGTGCATGCATACTGATGAATTGACCCCTTTACCATTATGTAATGCCCTTCTTTGTCTATTTTGATCTTTGTTGGTTTAAAGTCTGTTTTCTCAGAAAGTAGGATTGCAACCCCAACCTTTTTTTTGTTTGTTTGTTTTCCATTTGCATGGTAAGTTTTCTTACATCCCTTCATTTTGAGCCTATGGGTATCATTGTGTGTGAGATAGGTCTCTTGAAGACAGCATACCATTGCGTCTTGCATTTTCATCCAGCTTGCCACTCTGTGCCTTTTAAATGGCGCATTTAGCCTGTTTACATTCAAATATTAACATGTGGATTTGATCTTGTCATCATGGTTTTAGCTGGTTATCATGCCGGCTTGTTTGTGTGTTTGCTTTATAGTGTCACTGCTCAGTGTACTTCAGTATTGTATTGACTGATAATGATTTTTCCTTCCATATTTAGTGCTCCTTTCAAGATCTCCTGTTAGGTGAGTCTGGTGATAACAAACTCCCTCTGCATTTGCTTATCTGAAAAGGATCTTATCTGTCCTTCACGGAGAAAGTTAAGTTTTACTGAATATAAAATTCTTGGTTGAAGACTTTTAAAATAATGTTGAATATAAGCTTCAATATATTCTAGCTTTTAGGGTTCCTGCTGAAAAGTTCACCATTAACTGGATGGAGTTTCCTTTGTACGTGACCTGTCCTTTCTCTCTAGCTGCCTTTAACATTTTTCATTTCATTTTGACCTTGGAAAATCTGATGGTTATGTATCTTGGGGATAATCTTGTATAGAATTATGCAGGAGTTCTCTGTATTTCCTGAATTTGACTGTTGGCCTCTCTAGCCAGGTTGGGGAAGTTCTCATGGATGATATTGTGAAATATGTCTTCCAAGTTGTTTGCTTTCTCCCTCTCCCTTTCAGAGATGCCAATGATTCATATATTTGGCGTCTTTACATAATCCCGTATTTCTCAGAGATTGTATCCATCCCTTTTCATTCTTTTTCTTTATCTTTGTCCGACTGTCTTATTTCAGAGAGCCAGTCTTCAAGTTCCAAGATCCTTTCCTCAGCTTGGCCTGTTCTGCTGTTAATACTTGTAACTGCATTGGGATATTCTTTGTAGTGTGTTTTTCAGCTCTATCAGATGTGTTAGGCTCTTTTTTATACTGGTTATTTTGTCCGTCAGCTCCTGCGTCACTTTATTGTTATTCTTAGTTTCCTTGGATTGGCTTTTGCCATTCTTCTGAATCTCAACAGTCTTCATTTCTATCCATAGTCTGAATGCTACTTCTGTCATTTCAGCTAACTCAGCCTGGTTAAGAACGCTTGTTGGAGAATTAGTGTATTTGGAGGACATAAGATACTCTGGCCATTTGAGGTGCCAGAGTTCTTGTGTTGGTTATTTCTCATCTCTGCATGTGGATGTTTCTCTAACTGCTGAGTTGCCTTTGATTAAAGTGGTTAGGTGGGGGCAGGGTTGTTGTACTAGTGTCCCAGGTCAGGTGGCCCTGATTTGTAACAAGTGAGGTCTGGGACCTATGTGGAGAATAGTCTGGCCACTTTTTTGAGTTGGGTGCTCTGTGCTGGCTGGAGACAGAGCTCCTGGTCCCCCTAGACTTCCAGAGCCACCTGGCCACTTTTCTGTAGGGCTATTACAGTATGCTGGGGGTCTGTTCTTGTCCCTAGTCACCTCAACTTTCCAGCATCTGTTGCCAACCTGAACATACCAGTGCAGTGGTTGTAGCCTTTCTTTGGGGTATTCTGCCTAGTGAAGAGAAATGGGTTCCAGGACCTATGTGAAAAAGTAGTCTAGCTACTCCCCAGAGCTGCTACATTGTACCGGAGGACAGCTCCAGTTCTTAGTTGCCTCAGACGCCCACTTCTTTGCATGGGGGATGCTCCCCTGGCTTTGTGTTCCTCCCTGGCAGATGGTCATGCTGCTTTGTGTTTCTCTGTTCTCCATGGGTTGAGTTATTCCTCTTGAATCCAAATGACTGTAGCTGGATGTTCCAGTTGAAAGTGCTACGTTTACTTGCCTCTTCTGTTTCTCTCTGTGAGAGTGGCACACACTAGCTGCTTCTAGTTGGCCATTCTGGCCAGCCTCTCCTTGTTACATTTTTAATGTTATCAAATCTCTAGTGATATCTCATTTTTCATTCCTGACACTGGTAATTTGTATTTTCTCTCATGCTTCCTTAATAATTTTTAATATTTTTGAAGAACCAACTTCGGATTAATGTTTTTCTCTATTGAGCATCTGCTTTCTATTTTATTTATCTCTGCTTTATCTATACTATTTCTTTATTTTTTTCCCTCTGGGTTTAATTTGATGTAACTTTTCCTAGTTTGCTAAGATAGAAGATTACATCATATTTTTTCTGCTTTCTTCTTTGCTAATATGAATTTAGAGCTACATATTTTTCTTGAACTAATATTTTAAATGTATCTGACATGTTTTATTACATTTTCATTATAATCCAGTTCAAAATATCTTGTAGTTTTCTGTTTTGTTATTTGACCTAAGGGTTATTCAGAAGGATATTATTTACTTGGCAATCATTTAGGGATTTTCTATTTATCTCTCTGTTATTGATTTCCAATTAAATTTCATAGTTGTCAGTGAATGTGCTTTGTATTGTTTTAATTATTCATTGTATTTGTTGAGACACCACTTATACTCTAGTGTATAGTTGACTTTTCAAATACTTCATGTGCAGTTAAAATGAATGTGTGTTTTGTAATTTTTTGGCCCTAATGTTCTGTATAGGTCATTAGGTCAACTTAGTTTATCATGCTTTTAATGATATTTCATCTGCTTTTTCTATCAGTTTACTGAAAGAAGTGTGGTAAATATTCAGTTGTGACTGAAGATTTGTTTATTTCTTTTAATTCTGCAGGTTTTTCCTTTATATATTTTAAAGCTATGTTATTATTTGCATACGCATTTAGGATTGTTATATCTTGCTATTGAATTACCCTTTTTATTTTTCTGAAATTTTGCTCTTTGTCTCAACTCATGCTTCATGCATTAAATTCTCTTTAGTATAATATTAAGATAGCTTTCTTGGCTGGATGTGGTGGCTCATGCCTGTAATCCCAGCACTTTGGGAGGCCAAGACGGGCAGATCACGAGGTCAGGAGATCGAGACCACCCCAGCTAACATGGTGAAACCCCGTCTCTACTAAAAATACAAAAAAATTAGCTGGGCGTGGTGGCAGGCGCCAGTAGTCTCAACTACTTGGGAGGCTGAGGCAGGAGAATGGCGTGAACCTGGGAGGTGGAGCTTGCAGTGAGCCGAGATCATGCCACTGCACTCCAGCCTGGGTGACGGAGTGAGACTCTGTCTCAAAAAAAAAAAAAAGAAAAAAAGAAAAAAAGAAAGAAAAAGATAGCTTTCTTTTGATTAATATTTTCATACAACATCATTTTTTCATTCTCTTACTCTCAACCAGTTTCTTTAAAATTAAAGTTTGTCTCCTACAAACAGTATAAAGGTGGATATTTTAATTTAGTCTGGCACATTTTGTCTTTTAATTGGAGTGTTTGATCTATTTACATTTAATGAATTAACTTTATAGTTGCATTTAAGTCTACCATCTTTCCTGATTGCTTTGCATTTCTTCCTTTGTTCTTTGGTTATTTATAATTTTCTGCCTTCTTTTATATAAATCAAGAATTTTGTGCTTTAGTTAAGCAGTCATGTATTTTTAAGACTGATTTATTATAGTCTACCTTAAGTTGGTAATTTTACCAATTCCTGAATAATGCAAGAGACATACCACATATTGCCTCTTTTTTCCCTTCTGTTATTTGCATAATTATTATTTTTATTATTATTTCATATGTGATGCATTTTATTTTGTGTAGGTCTTGAGGGAACATAACTGTTAAATATTTATAAAGCAACTCTTATTTTCCAAAGTGCTTAAAATATCATGCATGGGCTCTGAAGTAAACCTGGGTTCAGACTTTTACTCTGCTTATGGCCAAAGGTACTTTTGTCAGATTACTAAATTTCTCTGAGCTTTCAACTTCCTCAACTGATTAAACACAGGGGATAAGATCTAAGTATGGAATGATTGTATAATTAAAATAAATAACAATGTTTTTACTTCCATATATTATAAATATCATAAAATATTATTAGTAGCAGTTTAAAATTCTTGTCTATTTATACACATATTTACACTTCCTAGCTTTCTGTACCCTTTCCAATCTCATGCTCCCATCTGGGATCCTTTTCTTTCAGCATGAAGTGTGTGTGTGTGCGTGTGTGTTTGCATTTCTGGTAGTACTGATAGTTCCGGCAGTACTGATGAAAAATTTGCTCAACTTATGTTTATATTAAAATGACTTTCTTCATTTTTTTTCTGAAGCTTATTCTAATTATGTATAGATGCCCAGGTTTTCAAGGGTTTGTTTGCTTGACACTTTGAAGATACTGTTTTTTTATCTTCCAGTTTTCATCATTTTTGTTGAAATCAGTTATCGGTCTTATTGATCCTTCAGTGAAGGCAATATGTTTTTGTCCTTTGACTGTTTTTAAGATTTTCTCTTTGTTTTATATTTTTGGGAGTTTGATTGTGATGTATCTGCTCGCCATTTTCTTTGGTATTTTCTTAGCTTCTTAAATTTTGGTTCATATTATTTGCAGTTTTGGAAAAATCTTGATTATATTTTCAAATATTGTCTGTCTTTTCCTTCTGGGACTTCAATTATACATACATCAGACCTTTTACATTCTCTTTTTTTCCTTACTGTGCTTCAGCTTGGCTACTATTTAATGACTTTTAACAATCTTATCTGCTGTGTCTAGGCTGCTGTCAAACCTATATCATTAGTTCTTTGATGCTGATATTAAACTTTTTAATTCAGAATACACATTTGATTTTTTATGTTTCAATTATATTTGAAATTCTACTTATATTTAAATGTAAGACCTTAAAGTATAAGAATCCTAGAAGAAAATTTAGGAAACACCATTCTGGACATTGGCCTTGGAAAATAGTTTATGACTAAGTCCTGAAAAAGAATTGCAGGAAAAAAAAAATTGATCAGTGGGACCTAATTAAACCAAAGAGCTTCTGTATGGCAAAATAAACTATCAATGGAGTAAACAGACAACCTACAGAATGAAAGAATATATTTCCAACTATATATCTGACAAAGGTATACTATCCAGATCTATAAGAAACTTAAACAATTGGACAAGCAAAAAACAAATAACTCTCTTATAAATGAGTGAAAGACAGAAGCTTCTCAAAAGATGTACAAGCAACCAACAAACATGTACAAAAATGTTCTATGACACGAATCATCAGAGAAATGCAAATCAAAACCACAATGAGATATCATCTCACATCAGTCAGAATAGCTATTATTAAAAAGTCAAAAGACAACAGATGCTGGCGAGACTGCAGAGAAAAGGGAAAGCTTATACATTGTTGGTGGGAATGTAAATTATTATACTTTTGCATCAACTTAACAGTTCATGTCCTGTGGAAAGCAGTTTGGATATTTCTCAAAGAACTTAGAACTACCATTCAATCCAGCAATCCCATTACTAAGTATACACCTAAAGGAAAATAAATCATTTTACTAAAAAGATACATGCACTTTTATGTTCATTACATCACTACTAGCAATAACTAAGACATGGAATCCACCTAAGTGCCCATCCATGATAGATTAAATAAATAAAATGTGGTACATGTACACCATGGCATGCTACACAGCCATTTAAAAATAACAAAATCGTGTAATTTGCAGCAACATAGATTCAACCAGAGGCTGTTAAGTGAACTAACGCAGGGATAGAAAACCAAATACCACATGTTCTCACTTATAAGTAGGAGCTAAATGTTGTATATTCACAGACATAAAGATGACAAGAACAGAAACTGGAGTCTACTAGAAGGGGGAGGAAGGGAAGAAGGCAAAGGCTTAAAAACAAACTATTGGGTATTATGTTCAATACCTGGATAATGAGATGAATCATACACCAAACCTCAGCATCATTCAATATACGCATGTAACAAACCTGCACTTTACCCCCTAAATCTAAAATAAAAGTTGAAATTATTTAAAAAAACAAAAAAGAAATTCTACTAATTTCATTTATTCTATGTAACTCAGTCTGCTTTCTTGAATATACTAATCAGAATTATTTTAAAGTATTTGTCTGTTGGTTCCAATGTATAGATATCTGTAGTTTAGTTTTTGTTTTTATTATCATAAAATATATATAACAAAATTTTTTTTTGTTTAACATTTTAAGCGTATAGTTCCATAACATTAAGTGCATTCACACTCTAGGTGTACAACCATAGCCTTCATTTTTAAAAATCTTGATTATTCGCCACATTTTCTGCCTCTTTGCATGCCTAATCAAATTCTTCCCCATATGCAGAATCTTGACCTTAGCTTTTTAGTTTCCTAACTGTGCAGCTTCAGTGGAAATGTCTTGAAAAAGATATTAATCACGCTTTACTGCAGTTCCCTTCCCTCTGGTAGGATTTTACTGTTTTTCCCAATTTAGCTTTTCAGCCTACTGTGCCATTCTAAAACTCAGCAAGTGTCCTTTGGGGAAAACAGGCTTTGCGGTTGGGGTTCTAGTCTTAACCTGTTATACCAGCCCTGATTAACCACTAAAAGCTCTAACAGTTTTAATACCGCCTCCCCACTTCCATGGTATTTTCCTGCTTATAATCTACTTAGTTGCCATAGAAGAAATCAGCAAACAGCCAAATTCCCCCAGGGAAATTAAAGCTGCCCATGTGACTGTATAACTCCCTATTACCTCTCATGCCTGAATGTGATTATGATGCCAATAACATAATTTTCTGATAATATTCTCACCCTTCTTCCAAATATGCCCAAGTTAGAGGAACAGTTGTATTGCTTGTTTCAAATAATCAATGAGCAAATAGCCAAGGGTCATTTTTAGTGATAGATTTCCAATTTCCTTAAAATGAGTTCCAAGAGACTGGTAATATTTCATAAAATTTTAAGACCATAGATCCCAATATCCTTGCTCTTTCCCCTGTTTTGACTGCAGTCTTGGGTCAGAGGACAGAAACTGGGTGGCTTGCTAGAGCAACGAATATATGTGAGTCTCTACATGCTCTGAGAGCCAGCTGACCTCATCCCATGGTATTATAATCTAAAAATTATAAAAAATTTTTTATAATCTAAAAAACCATTTATTTTTAGATTATAATACCATGGGATGCCTATCACATTGTTACTCTCTTGCTTATGTTATTCTTGCTTCTGACAAACCCATGATATTAATTACAGGTTATTGAATACTAACTACATATCAGGCATTGTACTAGTTACTTCTCGTGGGCAGTATATTATTCCTCATCATGATTTTATGAGATATGTATTATTTTCTAAACATGTGGTAGAGCCAGGATTTGAACCAAGGCAGTCTGTCATTATGGCCCAGGTTTATTCTCTGTAAACTATACGTCCTCCTGCTATATTAAACCATGCAACAAAAGTCAATTAGCGTTGTTTGGAGGAGCAGGGATAGGTCAAATGCAAGAATTTGGACATTATTCATAAGCTGTGTGCAGGAGCAGATGAAGAGGCTTTTAAATAGGGACCTCTCTTTCAAAAGAGACAGTTACATACTATTCTGAGGAGTGAAATTCAGTATGACTGGGGAATATAGCATGAGAGGTGAGTCATAGTAACGGATATGACTGTAGGGTATGAGCAGTGAGATCATGATGTTAGGGTTTGGGGTTTCATCCCATAGACAAGAGGTAAGCCGCTGGAGGATGTGCAGCAGGGTGGAGCTATACTGTCTACAGGATAAACAGATATTAGGGAAGTAACAAGGTTGACAAGCAGAACTGCAAGAAGTTCTTAGCAGAAACTGAGGTAAGAGTAAAGTCAGATATTTCAACTAAGGTAGCTATTGTGGTGTTAGTTAAACTGATTCAATAACAGTCTTTTTTTTTTTTTTTCTTTTTTTAAGACAGGGTCTCGCTCTGTTCCCCAAGCTGGCATGCAGTTGCGTGATCACAGCTCACTGCAGCCTCTACCTGCAGGACTCAAGCAATCCTCCCACCTCAGCCTCCTGAGCCTCCTGAGTAGCTGGGACTATAGGTGTACACCACCTTGGCCAGCTAATTTTTTGGTAGAGACAAGTTCTCACTATGTTGCCCAGGCTGATCTCAAACTCCTAGGCTCAAGCAAATCTTCCACCTTGGCATCTTTAAGCTTTAACGATTTAGAACTTAATATTGAGTGGTTTTGTGTTTATTTGGGTAAGGAGGATAAGAGGGAGGCTAAAGGTTGCTTCTAAAGTTTTCAGCTTGAATGACTAGGTAAAGAGTGGTTCTGTTTATAGAGATAGGAAATGAGAGAAAATCATAAGTTTCATTTTAGATTTGTTAAATTTAAGGTTTCTCTGGAATATACTTAGTGGAGCGGTCAAGGAAGAAAATGGACTCTTGAATTTGGGACTCAGAAGAGGAATCGAGACTGAAGACAGAGATGTGGCAGTCATCTGCTTGCGCATGGAGTGAACAGAAGTATCCACTCTATCCTAATGGATAGGACTCAGGAGAAAGACAGATCTGTAGTATCTTTCGATTGCATAAATAGGCGCTAGAAGGTCTCTAAGTCTAGTTGTGAGAACTGGAGAATGGAGATGACCTGGTCCATATCAAATCAATTAAATTCCAGGTTTTGGTAACATCCAATGTGACTTTCTAAGAGATTGTTTTGCCCAGAACCTATCCCTTTTATTGGAGCAATTTCCTCTGTTTCAGGGGTGGCACTCAGAAGACATAGACTGTGTTACGTGACCATTAATTTTGACTATGGCTGATGAGTTCATGCATGGGCACTGGATACAACTTCAGCCCTTCTAATTCTTCTCTGGAGAAACACAGAAGACTGGGTGTTAGAAGCTTAGCCCTATTAATAGAATTCTTGAGTGAATATCACCACAAATCTCCTGGGGCCTGCTGAACTGCCTGGGTTCCCACCTTTTCTGATGCCTGGAATCTGTGAGGCAGCCCAGTATCCTTCAAATAAATTCTCTTGTTCTATAAAGACACTGTAAAGCTGGTTTGAGATAGTTGCAACCAAAAGAGTCTTAATTAGGACAGACTTGATGTGTCTAATTAGGGAATCATTAACAGAATGAAGCAAAGGCTGAGGCTGAGCTGAGCTGGCCAGGGACCAAGATAAGCGGCTTTGCAAATCTCTCTATGACACAGTGAAAACTGTGGTGACTGCACTCGCTAAAGCCATTGCATATAATTTGGCTTCAAATGACTAAAGAGGCCCTTTTGTGCACGGCTAATCATGTGGGGATGTTTAGCACAATCCTAAATATACCCTTTAGTCCTGCCACGCTTTCTCATAAGTGAGATGTGAGCCTGAATTGTCTCTTCCAGACAAATCCTGCTGCTCCATTTTTTAAAAAAGTATCTGTCTAGTGTAGAAGGGATTCAATTACCCCTTAACCTTAAAAATATGCCAATGGATGGTATCAGCCTTCTGTAGCTTGGAGCAAACTCATGTTACACAGATCTGTTTCTCATTTATGTGTTCAGTTAAATCACCAGGGTTGTTTCTTTTTGCCTCATAGGATGTGACAGTAAAGAAGGTTGACACCTTTTTTATCTGGGCATTCTATTCAGGTCCTGGACATAGGGAGGAAGGAGAAGAAAGTACTTGAAAATGTTGATGTCTTTCTTTATTGGACAAAAGATCCCAGAATAAGAAATGATGGAAGAAGGCATTTTTAAGTTCTCAATTTCTATGTCACTAGACTCGTATCTTATTAGTTGGTATGAGTTAATGAGACATATAGTAATGTTTCTAATGTACTACCTTTGGTATAAATTGTAACTGATGCAAAATATAGTTTAAAAGAATAAACAAGGAAATGCTAAGTCATAAGAAAGAAGAAAAGATTTTAGTAATATTATATTTAAGTAACTTCAATAGAGATTTAAGGATTTGTTTACATTTCATAGATTTGTTTAATGATCCTGCAAAATTCCACAGCTAGTGAAAAAAAAAAACAAAACACTAGAACCCAGAAATAGCCTATAAGTTGTTCCCTCAAGACCCGAGATGGTCAGTGAGATACCTAATTGGCATCATTATTTATCTGGGAAAACTTTAAAGTACACAATTTGATAATATATACTACATAGTATAGTAATAGTAAATCAAAATTACTTTGGCTCTATGCAGAATATTTCCTATTGGTAAGCAGGGTTGAAGGAGATGCCTGCATATATGGTGTCCTGAGTGGAGGAATTTGAACACAGAACCTGGTTTAAGCTGGTTTATATACAAATTTTAGCTGACAGCTAGTGAATGGATACTCTATGTAAGATTAGAAGTTGCTGTTGATGTGGGAGCCATATGTCAATATGTATTTACAAAATAAAGTTCCCTGGAATCTGATAACTCTTTAATTATTCCTTTTTTCAATGGGCATAACCTTGAATTGATTGACGGGCTATTATGCACCTCACATGTTACAGCATTTTTGATTATTTTTGATTCTCTCCTTGGCTGCAGGCCCCTCAAGGAATACCTGGCTGATAGCAGTGCCATGTATTTAGGCTGCCCTAGAGTCTCCAGCTTACCTTGTGTTCCCTTTGGATGACATGGAATTGTGTCTAGGGGACTATTTCTTTCTTAGAATTACCTGGCAATTTGATAATATATATTAAGAACCACTGTGTTTTCCATAACTTTTGAAACAGAAATTTTATTTCTAAGATTCTATGTCAAATCTATAATTCTTAGAAGAATGCAAAGGTTTAGACTTAAAGATAATAAGAAAAAATTAGAACAATCTGTAACTAATAATAAATAAATACTTGAGGACGCTATGATTAAGTGGCCAGTAGAATATAATATGGTAGAAGGATATTTAATGATATGGAAAGATATTAGCAATATACTGTTAAAATGCAAATTGGAAAATAGTATGTCCTGTATGATTCTATTGTGGAGAAAGAATTTTTGTGTGTTGCTGGGAATCTGTATGTAAACATATAGAAACAAAACTGAAAAGAACAAAATCTCAAAGAACAAGATTGTTTCCTCCTTTTGTTTGTTAAATATTTTACCATGGGAACACATTGCTGTTAACTAATAAGAAAAATCATCTACAGTTATTCAGTTATTTCATTTAAAGAATGGCTAGAAAGCTAAAAGCTCAAACAAGAGCAAAAACCAAATAATCTGATTGAAAAATGAATAAATAATTTGAGTAGACATTTTTCAAAAGAAAGCATGCAAATAGTCAACAAGTATTTGGAAAAATGTTCACCACCACTAATCACCAATAAAATGCAAATCTAAACCATAGTGAGATATTATCTCACCCCAGTTGGAATGGACATTATCAAAAAGCCAAAATAATAATAATAATAACAAATGCTGGTGAGGATTTGGAGAAAGGGGAACTCTTATGCACTTTGGTGGGATATAAAATAGTACAGCCACTATGGAAAATAGTATAGAGGTTCCTCTAAAAACTGCAAATAGAACACAGTATGACTCACCAAGTGCTGAGTATATATTCAAAACTCAGGATGTCAAAGAGATATCCGCACTCTGTTTTTTTTTTTTTTTTTTTTTTGAGACAGAGTCTTGCTCTTGTCGCCCAGGCTGGAGTGCAGCGAGGTGATCTTGGCTCACTGCAATCTCTGCCTCCTGGGTTAGAGAGATTCTCCTGCCTCAGCCTCCCGAGTCACTGGGATTACAGGTGCCCGCCACCACGCCTAGCTATTTTTTGTATTTATAGTAGAGAAGGGGTTTCACCATGTTGGCCAGGCTGGTCTCTAACTCCTAACCTCAGGTAATCAGCCAGCCTCGGCTTCCCAAAGTGCTGGGATTACAGGAGTGAGCCAACATGCCCGGCCGATACCTGCGCTCTTCTGTTTATTTCAGCACTATTCACAATAGCCAAGATATGGAATCAACCTAAGTAAGTGTCCATCAACAAATGAATAAATGAAGAGAATGTGGTGTATAAAGAGTGGAATACTGTTCAACCATTAAAATAATGAAATTTGGTCCTTCGTGGCAACACGGATGAGCCTGGAGGACTTTATGCTAAATGAAATAAGCCAGGCACAGAAAGACAAACACCACGTGATCTCACTCATATGTGGAAGCTAAAAAAGTTGATACCATGTAAGTAGAGAGTAGAACAGAGTCTGGGAAGAGTAGGGGGAACAGGGGCTAGGGGAGATTGGTTAATAGATACAAAATTATAGCTAGATAAGAGAAATATGTTCTAATATTCTATAGCATTGTAGGGTGGACCAGAGTTAACAACAATTTATTGTATACTTTCAAATAGCTAGAAGAGAAGATTTTGAGTATTCTCAACACAAAGAAATTATAAATGTTTGAGGTGACTGCTGACTTGCTCATTACCCTGATTTGATCGTTACACATTGTACACATGTACGAAAATATCACACTGCACTCCACAAATATGTACACTTATCATGTGCCAATTAAAATAATGACCAATAAATAAATAAATAATGAGTAGAAAAATTGCAAAACGAATATGTAATATCTAACTCTGTAGAGCCCTCTGTTTTAGAAAAGAAACTTGGTAGACTTGTTCTAAGATTTGATCGCTAGAGGTCACCAAAGTCACAGAAATTATCAGTATTTTTTTCTTTCCGTTTTTGAGTCACAGAGGGATGTCCCTGGCCTCTCTCATTATGAAGTGCATTTACTGGAAGACCTTTTGCTGCTTAGTCTTAAGGAGAGTAAACTCTTTGGACTAGTTTTTTTCTAATATTAAATATTCCCTGAAACAGACAGCCATGTATCTATGGGACTATTCAAAACAGATGGGTGTTTCTAGAGAATGTGATTTATTTCCTCCTCTGATACCAAAGGGCCTATTGGTTGATACCTGCTGAATGTGAGTTCTGAGTAATGTTGTTGAGACAGAACCACAGAACACCCAGCCGCAGCACACACCGTTTCAAATGAAACAGCATGGACCATTTCAAGGAAAAAACATTGTGCCTTTACCGGTAACATGTGCTGTGTAGGAGGGCTCCAATGAAGCAGAACATTCAAGAACACCCATTGCATCTTTGAAATAACAGACCACACTACCTTTTGCATGCTAATGATTCTGTTTTTTTTTTTTTTTTTATTTAACTCAACATTAGCCTAAATACCCAGACCCTAAATTGGTGGAGATTCAAAAACAAACAAGATTGGAATCCTGAAAAGACTCAAAGAAACTGTCTCACTTTGAGAGATTCTTCTAGCAGAGATAGAAAGATATAATAGCTCATTTCAGTGTTTTTAGCATGCTCACATTTTAGGGAGGCATAATTCATATTAAAACTTTCTAATTCTGTAATTAGACAAGATGTAGCCTGTAGAAGGTGACTATTTGTCAGGAGTTAAATGCAGTTAACAAAGATGCAATAGGCAAGAAGCCTTTCACATTTTCAAGGTTTCAGTTACCAATAGCTACATTATTTACCTGGTTATGTAGATGAGTTTGTGTTTAAATGGTCTCCTGCAGAAACTAAGTAAACCATTTTTTTTCCCCATAAGAACTCACAGTGCTTAGATACCTGACAAATCCAAGGTTAAGGCTTTGGTACAAGCCATAAACTAAGAGACTCAAGCCAATATCAACGTGACACATTTTGCATTTAGGCTTGTTCTTTATTCAGTGGACTTCATTTGACTTTGATCTTGGCTAACTTTGAAGTATGCAAGGTTCCCACTTTCCATAAGTTTTTTTTTTTTTTTTCCAGTTAAATCAGATGGGCAGGCAAAGGAAATCTAAACCTTGAAAGAAGTGAAAACAACTAGACATAGTCAGTGATATATTTTCACTACTTTGTTTAAAACAGCACATTGCCATACTTAAAACACTTCACATCAATGAGTTATTTATTAAGTTTTAAATATAAGTCACATTTTCCACTGTATCTTAGGAGACACATTTGAAAACATGTTGGGAATCTGTTGTATGATTCGTGTGAAAAGTTTGGTTAAATGCAAAACTACAGATTGTAGCTAATGATATACTATTACTATGAAATAGCCATTAACTTAAAGGAAATATTTATATAGGAATTACAATATATGACATTTTATATCTGAAAGCTGAATCTCTTATGGAATTTTATAGACTATGGATTTCAAAATCTATTGGAAACTAGGATTTGTATTTGTATTTATAAAATGATTCAGACCCACATCTCAAACATTCATTAATTTTGTTTCACCCTTATCATGCTTTAGATTTATAGAGCTGTTTCTTATCATGAAGTGAACTTCATTTAATAATGAAGTGCATATACACATGCACACACATAAACGTGCATGTGTGTGTATGAATTTATTTGGAACAAAAATAGAATCATATATGTATCATTTGTAAAATGTGTCATAAAGAGAATAAAGAGAAAAAACTTCTTTGTTGAGAGATTTTAAAATTCAGCCCAGTCAGTTATCATTTATCTCTTTCATGATACCTCACTTACCTAGTTATTCTCTTCTTTTAAGTCTGCAAACTGGAACTTCCTTCTATTAAAGAAAGTAGTAAATTTGTGTTATATCAGATCAACACAGGAAGTCCTGAGGTCAGTACACGTTACTATTTCAGCCCTATTCTAGAAAGAAGCAAAAATTTGAATTACATTTCAAGTCATCTAGAAGGGCTAAATTCTCTTTGGAGCAAGTTTGACCCTGTCAAATTACAAATCTAATATTGTTTTTGGACATATAATCTGACCAGTGATTCACATAAGAACTGTTACAGTTGAGTTACCAACTGTGGTCTTGCAAACCATTCTGGTGTAGAATAAAAACTCTCCATGGATCTGGAGACAAAATGTCTCATTCCTGCACCAGTTCTTCATCTTCCTATGGACATCTGGAAGAAAACCCCTGAAATATTTATGCATATATTTCTCTATAATTATATATATATGTATAAAATTAAGAAGTTGAGGAAAAAAACTTTAAAGAAGAGGATTTTGAGACGTAACAGTGATGTAGATTGAAATGTATAAGCCTCCTCTATGCAAATTGTTACTATAGAATGAGACATATGGTACAGGCTAAGGCTCCCATGGCTTTCACTGTGTTCTTTGGGGATGACACTGGAAACCACCCTACCAGGTTGGAATATCAGGTGCAGACCCTGGATTTGGGGTCTCAATATTGTCAGCTGAAACCCTAAAGCTGTGTGATATTAGATAAGATATTTAATTTATTTGAGCCTCAATTTCATCATTTATGAAATGGAGATAATACACGCTGGAAAGGACTGTCATGAAGATTAAGTCAGAGCATAAAGGCAAAGCACTGACATAATATCTAGCTTGAAATAAATGTTTAATGAAAGTTTGTTTCCTTCCACAGAAGGTTGCTGTAGGATTAAATGCCTTAATATTTATAAAAACGCTTTGAAAACCACAAAATGCTACTCAAGTATTAGACTTTATTAATGTTATTTTAAACTTGTATTTTATATGCCCTTATTCTTTTAGGAAACTTTAGCCAACAAAATAGATTGTCCAGAACTGATATAGAAATCCTACCAGATAATCCAAAGTCAAATTTAAGAGAGTATTCATTTTCCCCAAGAAAAATTTTATGATAATTAACAAAGAGCTAAGTTTATTATTTGGAATAACTACCAATTAGCTTCCTCTAGACACCAAAATGCTGCAGAAGAAAATATATCAGGTGGGGGTGGGGAGGGCAAGAGAAAGAAAGGAAAGATGGAAAACAGGGCACTGGGACAGTCTACCATAGGAATGACTGAACACAGACTGTGACTTTCACTAGTTTAAGGCATGAAAATTCATTTCAAAATGTAGTTTAGTTTGAAGGACACAGTTATTCAACACCTATAATTAGACAAATACCATGAAATAGGCCTGGAAAAGGCTGTTTGGGTTGAAGATACACTTTCAAGGAGCAGGAAGCTATTCCTGAAGTTCCCATGTGTGTAGTAAAACTTCAGCTCATGTGGACTAAGTCATACATCCATCCTGGTAAATGCTGACACCCCTTATAATTCAGTTCCCTACTAAAAACAGTGTTGTGTATACCTGCAGGGGCACTAAAAATAGGGACTGAGTGTGTATGCACTAGAGCACAGACTATATTATATACAGTCCTCTCCTATGAGCAGGAAGCAACTAGAATTCACTAAATCCAAGTTAATACTCTGTGAAGACATTTCTTCATAAATCAGGGCCCTAATGTGCAGTGACTTGTCTGAAGTCCTAGAAGACATCGTAGAAGAATCAATATCATAAGTCAATGTGATACATGATTACTAGGCAACAAGCCACGAGAGAAGAAACAACATCTAGGCTTAGAGATCTTATTATGAAGTCAAACCAGCCTCTTTCTGTCTCTCTGTGACTTTGGTCAACTTGTTCAAATGACAAGCTTCAATTTCTTCACCTGGAAGAGGGTAATAATCATGAATACCTTGCAGTGTGGGTATGAGGCTGAAATGAGAAACTGTATGTAAAGGTTTTAGCACTCTGATACAACAAGTAGCTATGACCATGAATAATATTTTTAAATAAAATACTCACAGAAATACTCTATCACATAGATAGGGGCCTGCAACCAAGGGGCCTTTTGTGGAAATATGTTAGGAATGCAGGGGCTGTCCTGAAGAATGTTCTGTGCTAACTTTAACTGGGAGTGAAAAATGACTGCTTAGATAACAAGAACCAAACAAAATGGGAATCTTATTCTGATATGCTTTTTCAATGTCTCTTCAAATAGTTGTTACATTAGGCTAAGTAGAAACAGCCTCCAGAAGCTGCATCTTTTGAACTGTGACAATTGTCTTTGTGCCAATAGAACTTAAACATACTATTTGTATTTAGCTCTAGAGAAGGCATTCTTTTAAAATTTACTTTATTCTATTTTGCATTAGTCAGCCAGGGGTGCTGCATTAAGCATGCTATATTTCAGTAAATACCTGTAAAATACATTTAAACCTGTATTTGACCTGCATTTAGTTCTTTTCAGGAACTACAGCCAATAAAGTAGATGGCCAGGAATTGATATGATAATTCTACTAGTTAATGCAAAGCCACATTTAAGTCAGTGTCCATTTCTCTCAAAGAAAAACATGTATAGTAATTCACAAAGAATTAACTTTATTATCTGGAATAACTATTGTCTTTCTTCCACAAAACACCAAAATGCTCCAGTGCATGCAACTACTGAAAGTCATGTCATCATCAATCTGTCACTCTTCCCCATTGCCTACACTTTGCTGCTGTCTGAGTTTGTCTTCAGTCCTGCAGCCTGTGCCACATCTGTGATGAAATCTATGGGGGTAGGTATGGGGTTTCCTAGTACAAGGTAAAATGAAAGCCCAACTATACTATAGAAGACATGTTCTGAGAGAGGTGGAATGGAATGGAATGATTCTTCTCCTTCAGGGCATATTTTGTCCTGATACTGCTGATACTGAAGCAGTAGCAATGGGGTCTGAGAGGAGAGGGAGGAGTAAAGATATGGGGTAGAGTGTATGTTAAGAGTGTGATGAAGGGGCTGGTCTAAGATGACTCTCAGGTTTCTGGATTAGTAGACTGTAGACTGGGGGGATGGTGGTGCTATTTTCTGAGATAAGAAGGAAACAGAAAGAGAACAGATATAAAGGGAAAACTATAAGTTGGTATTGAACAGGCTGAATCATCGCATATAACCAATAAGCAAATGGAGGGAAACATCTAGCTTTTTTTTTTGGACTAACATTTAAAATAAGAGGCAATCAAATACAGAGCACTATGTATCAAGGACAATTTGTGATATAAACAGATACAATTTAGTCATGTCATAGATCTGCCTTTTGTGAGCAATAAAATTTAACTCTTTGGGACTACTCATTATTAGTACAATACATTTGGAAAACAATATGGTAATAAATATCAAGAACCTTAACATATTAATATTTAATTTAATAATTTTACTTCTAAGATGCTATGAAGCTAATCTTATATGTAGACAATATACAAAAACATGTATACTGCAATAATTACAGGAGCAAAACACTGAAATCAACCTGGAAATCCAATAATAGAATAGTAAAATAAATCATGATATATCTGTAGAACAGACTATTAGTCAACCATTAAAAATAGTTTTCATGAAGAGTCTTTAAATATGTGAGTGCTTCAATTTTCTCTTGCTGCACAACTAATTGCATCAAAACATATTAAATTAAAACAACACACATACATTATCTTACCCAATTTCTCAGGATTGGGTGGTTCTGGCTAAGCATGCCTCCTGAGATTTTAGTCAAGTTATTGACCAGGGTCATGGTTTTCTCAAGGCTTGACCGGGGCTGGAGAAGCCATTTCCAAACTCATGCATATAGTTTTTGGCAGGCTTCATGGCTGTTGGCTGGAGGCTTCAGTTCCTCACCATGAGACCCTTGTCGTAGTGCTCCTCACAACATGACAGCCTGTTTCACTGAGAGTGAGAGAGTGAGAGATGGGGCAGAGAACCCACTATGGAAGCCACTGTCAGTTATAGCCTATTGATCTCACAGACCAATCCTGGTGCAACATGGGAGGAGCCACATTTAAATCAGTGTCCATTTCTCACAAGGGTGTGAATACTAGGAGGCAGGAATCACTCAGGGACATCTTGGACTCTGGCTACCACAGTAAGTCAATGCTTTTGACAAAGTGTTAAATGAGCAAAATAAATAATATATGTGTAGCTTAATTATTCAAAAAATGCAAAGAAGACAATGTAAGCATACCAGAATTTTAACTATGCTTATATTGGTTGCATGACTACAGTTTGTTTTAATTTTTTTCTATAGTCTTTGATATTTCATAAGAATTTTATGATTAGAATGTACTTTATTTATTATGTTCTTTCTAAATGTTAAAGAAGCTTAGAAAACAGATTGAATTATTAATTTTAATTACTTTTACATTGAGTATGAAGATGTTCAATAAAATTCAAGTCCTGTACTAAAAAAATACGGAAGTATTTTACTAATTTAATATAACTAGTTAAGCTTAGGACCAAGAGATTATAATTTGACTTCTTTTCAATCCTATATGTAGACAATATATAAATTACATTAAAACATAATAGCTAAGCCCCTAGGTTGATGATCATTAAAAAATTTTTGCTATTCAGTTTGCCCACTTTATAAAAAGGTATTATGTGCCAAGGCTAAACATTCTCCAAGGTAACGTTTGAACTCTAAAATTCATTGATTTTTAGAAGATATTTATTAAATAATAAGTATTTAAAGCACAGTACTTTCTTGGTCAACTTTACTGCAGTCCAAGATTCATGAGGAATTTAAAGGTGTTTTTGGAAAGAGAAGTTGGTGCAAATGTTTATTTTTCGTTTGCACCATGAAATCTAGGCCCTGCCTTAGCACAGTGTAGGTTGGCATTTGGAGATGTGAAAAGCAATATGGTTTTCTGCAGCATTCATTGGGTTTCAGTAGCCTGCTACATGGAGTGCGGCATATTTGTGAATTCATTTAGTCCTCAGCAGTGTCTATAGATACCCCAACAAAGATCTTTCCTGGTGTTTTAATGTTTACTGGTATTTCCTTCTGCAGGATGTCCGCTCTGCTTGTCTTCCCGCATGAGAGAGTACAGATGTTCCTGAAAGCATCTTTGCGTGGATTTGCTTGAAGCAAGATGCAAGAGAAGGGGCAAAGCTTGAAGGGAGCTGCTAGAGAGAGGAAAGCAGCTGGACAGGGCTTTCCTGATGAATGAAATGTAAGCTATTCTGTAGGAAACAATATCACTTTCTTTTCTGAGAATGGGCTCTTGCCATCACAGAGGTCAGAAATGTGCTAGGATTCTTTCACATTTTTGAGATCTCAATGTCTCCATTATGATGACACTCTTAGATAGACTGTTTGTTCCTATGAGGTGGCTCCAACATATTTTTCAGTGTCTGAAACATGGAAGACCTGGAGATAGGGAAGTTATGTTCAAGGAGAAAGAAAGATCTGATTTCACTCCAAGCAAGTAAGATGAATTTGTGATTATAAAATCTAGGCAAAACAACTCTATAAACATATCTCAAGTGCTACTCACATAATAAAACTACTATGAAGAGATTTACAACCAGGCCTCTAGGATGTAGGTGACTACAGGTGCAAAGAAAATATTTAAATGTTTAATTACCTGTGGTGCATTGTACTCTTGAGAGTGACTAGGGGCTTCCTTAAAGATGGAAAATGCTGAGATCTGCCCCAAGGATCTGAGGACTTGTAAAGGAAGGAGAAATGGTTTGAATAGATTACTGTCAAAAAGACTAAGTCAAACAGACAAATTTAGAACATGCATACACTATGATGATGAATAGATTCTAAAGGGAAAGCGTGGCTGGGCACTGTGTCTCACGCCTGTAATCCCAGCACTTTGGGAGGCTAAGGCAGGTGGATCACCTGAGGTCAGGAGTTTGAGACTAGCCTGGCCAACATGGTGAAACCCCGTCTCTACTAAATATACAAAAATTAGCTGGACATGGTGGTGGGCGCCTGTAATCCCAGCTACTCAGGAGGCTGAGGTGGGAGGATTGCTTGAAATGGGGAGGTGGAGGTTGCAATGAGTTGAGATCCTGCTGCTACACTCCAGCCTGGACAACAGAGTGAGACTCCATCTCAAAAAAAAAAAAAAAGAAAAGAAAAAGAAAAGAGAAGGTGTGTTCTCTCAAAATAGCATGTGAAGCAATGCACACCAAGTGATTCGGACCTTGGTGTGTGGGCTAATACAGATCTGTTTCAGTGGGAACACAGTAGGGCTTTTAGTTATGTATTTAGACTAAACCAAACAACCGATGTACCAAGGAATGCAGAAATTTCTCGGCCATGTTCAAGTCACAGAATCCATAAAGATCAGTGAAAGAAGAAAAAGTAACTGCATGATCTTATCTTTCACCAATGCTTCTCCAAATGACCACAGCCTGCCCTTAAATTAAGTGAATGGATAATGAGAACAGATGGAATGAGATGGGAGAGGTGGCTGACTTACAAGTTCGACCTTGAAACTGTGGTTCATAGCATGTACTTCCGGCCTTTCCCAACCAAATTATGAAATGTATAAACATGATGTAAACTATAAAGGAAAAGTCCACAAAAGGGTGGATGTCTGTGTTAATATGTATCTTCTAGAATAGCTGATCACTCTCCGCTTGTCATCATCTTCATCATTGTGAAGCAAGACCAGCTCTCTGAGATAGGAAAATAATTTCATAAATTCATGATGGATAGACATAAAAGCTTCCCATCTTGAGAAAGAATGAAAAGAGGCAAACAAGATTTTTCTTAAACTCACTACCTCAGGACTATGTGTAAAAGGATGAATGATTAATATTTAATGAATGTCTGCTGTGTGCTATGTAGTAGCAATGACATGTGTGTTATCTCATATAAACCTCGTCACAATTCATTGAGGTACGTATACTCATTTTGCTAATGAAAAAATCAGAGGTCAAATAATTTGCTAAAAAATCATTCCAGAGGTAAGTGGCAGACTCTATTTTTGAATCATGTCTTTTAGCACTAAAATCCATCCTCCTTTCATTTTCCATGCTTCTTTCCTTAGAGCCCCGCATGAATTGGCCTATGCAGCACTATTAAAATGGAATCAGTGACTCCGCTGTTCCTTGGAAAGGTCAAACTTGCTTTCACTTGAGGGCCTTGCTTTTCACCTAGGTATCCTACCCAGCTACTTCCTCACCTCCCTGGAGTGGTCCTGCCTGACCTTCCCATTGAAAATATGACTTCTGTCATTCACAATCCCCTTACTTTTACTTTTCATCATAGCCCGTATTCCTACATGACACTAAATATATCTATTTGTGTATTTGCTAATTTTTTGATTCCTGCTTTAATATGTTTGCTTCTGCCGGGCGCGGTGGCTCACGCCTGTAACCCCAGCACTTTAGGAGGCCAAGATGGGTAGATTACGAGGTCAGGAGATAGGGACCATCCTGGTTAACATGGTGAAACCCCGTTTCCACTAAATACAAAAAAATTAGCCGGGCGTGGTGGCGGGCGCCTGTAGTCCCAGCTACTCGGAAGGCTGAGGCAGGAGAATGGCGTGAACGCGGGAGGCAGAGCTTGCAGTGAGCCGAGAGAGCGCCACCGCACTCCAGCCTGGGCGACAGAGCGAAACTCAGTCTCACAAAAAAGAAAAAAAAAAAAAAATGTATGCTTCATAGGGACAGGGAGTTTGTATATTTTGTTTACTGTCCTATCCATAGAGCCAAAGTCCATGCCTTGGCATTTAATAGATGTTCTATGAATACTTGTTGGGTTCATATTAATGAATATGTTGCTATGAATATTTCATCTGGTCTTAAGTAGAGGATAACAATCATAATCAGCCACAAATTTCTTATTCTAACCTCTACCTTTCCCTGAGGTACTTCCTCGTCCATATTTAGCTGGAATATCAAGCCTTAATTTCTATATCACCTTGTCTGATATTAAAATTCACTATTGATGTTTGGGTGAAGACAGTTATGGCACAGATGGCCACATTTTCCAAGCCCTTCTCTTTGCATCTTGAAGCAGCCATATGTTTAGTCATCTATGATGGACCATGAGCACAAGGTGTATGGTTCATTTCAGGGATGGCTTTTAAGAAGAAGATATGTCTTTTACACTGTTTCCCTTTCCCGCAGCTTATTGTGGATAATGGAGATCAGGTCCTGCGGTGGTGGATCTAATGGAAGGATCCTAGGTCTCTGAATCACCACGTGGAAGAAAATCAGTCACCATCCCTAGGTGGAACATCAACATTTCAAATAAGTGAAAAATAAACTCTTATGTCAAGTCACTGCAGTTTTTGGATTTATTTTTCTTGTGTTAGTGTCACCTACATTTCTGCAGTAGCTGAGTAACATTTTAGAAGAGGATGTTTGTAGAAATTTTGGAATACAAGAAATGTCAAAGATACTTTTTATTTTCTTAATTTTTAACTTCTAGGTTTATTCTTAAAAGAGTAAGATCTTTTTTTGAAAAATCAGTACTATTATTTTGACTTTTGGGTATAGAAACAGGTCTCTACTTAACCACTCAAAAGAGCTAAGTGAGAGGAATTTGTGGATAAAGACATTTAAAGCCAATATGAAATCTCTAATCACGCCAAACCAACACTCATCACCACAACATTCTGTCAGTACCTCCAGGGATTAAAGACATATGAATGTCTTTCCCTGAAACGTGATTGAGACATTGGATTTAGCTATTTGGGTTTTCATGAAACCCATTAGCAGGTTAAATAATGATAGAGTAGTAGATGTTCTGCACAATTACTTTTGTTATAAAACTTGAAAAAAATACTAATTTTTTATGCCTCACTGTTCAGTGCATTATTACTTATCTTTGTGCAGAGTAGATTAAGTAGGTCTGTTGAGTTAGAAAGCATTAACTTGGTAGATTCCCTGTGTTAAGGTGCTAAAGATTTTTTATGGAATAAGGATGTTAGTCTCATCTCCTTGTCAAAGAGTAGAAACAGGTAGAAAATATTTATATTTCAGCCCTGCTTCTCCTTTGTCATATCCTTCACCACAAGGATCTACTTTCACGTCTGCCTTGGTTTTAAACAGCATCCAGTATATGAAGGTCTAGCTAACTACACTGTCTCCCTAGGAGAGTTGGTACAATGTTGTTTCCAAAAATTAGACAAAGTATGTTTAATGGCTCCTTTTCACTACATAAATAAATAAAAGCAAGAAAGGAAGGAAGCAAGCTGGCTAAAGAAGAAATGAACTAGACGTCTATACATTTCATTTTGTTCGTGATCAAGTTCGTTTTTCATGATTATTACTTTGATACCTACAAGATATATCACAACTATTTTCCTAAGCAATATGAAGAGACAAAGTTATTATAAAAACTAATGGATATAAAAATACATATTGAAATGTGTATTTATCTTAAGCACACCTGGATGAATTTTTCACAAACTGAACAGACCTCTGAGACTGACAACCATATAAAACAGACAAAACAATCAAACAAGCAAACCAACATAACCAACACACTAGAAACCTTCCTATGCTCCTTTCTAGTCAAAAGATTAGTCATTATTTTGACTTCTAACAGTATAGCTCGATTTTGTAAATTAAGCCAATTACTCTGTGTGTAATTTACATGAATACATTAGGTATTCTTTTGTGCCTGACATTTTTTGTTGAATATTCTGTTTGCAAGATTTATCCAATTGTTGCATATGCTTGTAGACTGTTCATTCTCACAGATGTATTATAAAATCTATTGAGTAAATATGGCACAGTTTATTTATACACTCTAGTGTTGGTAGACATCTTGATAGTTTCCAGTTTTGTTTGGAGCTATTACAAAAGTGCTGCTATAAACATTCCAGTTAAGTCTTTTGGTAAACTCAAATATGTATTTTTGTTGAATATATATGTATGTATACCTAAAGATTCGTTGATACTGCCAGTTTTTTTCCAACATGGTTGTATCAATCCACATCACTACCAGTTGCGTATTAAGATTTAAGTTGCTTTGTATCTTTGCCAACTTGGAATTTTTTGTCTTTATTGTTTACTGGTATTTCATTGTGGCTTAATTTGCATTTCCTTGATGGCTAATGAACTTGACAATATGGAAGTATGTTTATTGGCCATTTGAATGTCTTCCTTTATGAAGTACCTGGTCAAGTGTTTTTACCTATTCCTCTATTGAGTTGTCTGCATTTTTCCTGTTGATTTGCCAGAGTTCTTTATATATGCTAGATACTAATGTTTTTGGTACGCTGTATGTAACATACATTATATATATATATAAAATTTTCCACTTTGTAGTTTGCCCTTTTATTCTTTTAATGTCTTTTGATGAATGGATGTTTTTAATTTAATTAGGCAAAGCTGTAAGGCAAGAACAATGCTAGATTAAGCTTTAAATGGTGATCCAGTTCCATGAACAGAAATACTGGGATTCCCAGCACTACTGAGCTGTTTGAATCAAACTCCTAGAAGCCTTAATATATTTTTTCAACTTTCCCTTTGTAATTGTAATGTTGGAAAAACAACAGTTACCCTCAGAGTGTCATAGAAATTACCATCTGTTGATTGAAACAATGTGAAAATGTTAGCAAAAATGGTTAGAATAATAAGAGTACTGTATAATATCCGTGTAAATTGACACTAGCCACAGGTTCCTTCAGGAAACCATCAGTGTTCTGAAAATAATCAATCAGAAAATCAATTTTCAGTTTTCAACAGCACAGTGAGGATGACACTGAAAGGTATTATTTTAAGAATTTTCTCAGGCCCTGAGTTGTAAGATTCTATAATCAGTGATATTTTTATTTAAAGAAAATCAGGGCATGAGATGGTATTATTTTAATATCTAATATTTAATGCTAGAATTAAAAATCCAGTGTAAGATTTATGTTGGAAGAAGCAAACAAGCAAACAAAGAAATTACGTTCTCTGTGTAATAACGTGAATGAATGGAGATTCCTCGGCAAATTGAATTTACTATGTGAAATCTTGCAAATAAGGCATATTTAAAAAAATCTTGGCTCTAAATCAATTTGGTGAAATGATTATTTTCCTCATAAGACAAAATAAATTCCTGTCATATTATTAAACATTTCACAACCTCAAAATGCTGTTTTATGGTAGACCAGCTAGAAGTAAAGATTAAAGTGGACTGTATTTGTGGTCTGGTCAGAGTTTAAGCAGAGGACACAGTTTCTGGAAGCTTCTCTTTCAGCCTGGACGTCAAAGGTCCTTTTGCTGCTTAGCATCTCCAGCAGCCTCCAGGTTCATCATCTGGCTGTGTTGACTCCCATATTTCCTGGAGAAAGGTCCAATTACCCAAAATATATTTGTGCCCTTTTTATGTTTTCATCGTAGTTAATTATAGAAAAAGTTGGTTATATGCAAAGTCCTACTAAAACAACAGTATCATAGGAAATATTTCTAAGAATCATACAAAATCATGATTTTGCATTAAGAAATTCTAAATTAAGAATCATATAAAAATGAGAGATCGAAATGTTACTCTGTCAGACACTGAAGAATTTAAGAACCATTGTTTGTATACTAGCTCCTCAAAGGTAGGTCTGTTTTTATTCATCTTTATGGCCTTCGTTGCCCCTGACATATTGCTGCACATAGAGTATATGCACAGTGTATACTTGTGGACTAAGTGAATACCAGCTTTAGCTTTTGAAAATGTAATATATGAGTTTAACAGATGTTGTCTCTTATAATCTTTTACTTTCTAAGTACTTGGAACTTTGAAAATGGCTCTTTTAATAGTAAAGTTTTTTCTCTAGATATGTTCTTAAATAAAAAGTGATGTAAAGAAAGGAAAACAAACTTAAATCATTAAAATGTTTTAAATTACTAAATCTTCCTCCAGGAATGTGTAAAGAGATAATGACTACCTAACATAATATTTTATGGGTTACATTTTCTCTGAATGTGATCTATTTTATTTTGAACTACAAATATTTTAAAAGTATAAATTGCAAGCAACTGGAAAATTGGTTTTAGGCACATGTGATATACAATTTCACAAATGTTCAGGATCCTGGTGTAATTTCTATGACTATGAGATTTCATAAACAAATTATATAGCCACTATTTGTGCTTCATTTTGCTTCCGCACAACTGAGGTGCTTATTAAACACAAAGGCATCTTCTTCCGATTATTGTAGATACTATGTTTTATTCTATTTTAAATCGACATTACACACAGACCTGTGTAAAATGTAAATTTTTCTCCTCAGGTTATATGTATGTTATATATGAAATACAGCTAGCACGTATAATCCCAAGTCCTCTTCAGACAGTCCTATTAAGGTAAACTGATATTACATGCAAAACCTTTTTTTAATCTGCTGTATTTAGAACCTTGATGCTCAAATTACTGAATTAATAGAATTGTGATTACCTATTCAGCCTAACGCCATACTGATTCTGTTTACCTATACTTAACATACAATAGAATTACAACTGTAGAGGCAAATCTCTTTTTCTTATTAGGCTGCTGAAGAAAAATCTCATATTCTGTGATATCTGTTTCTAATTTGTCTTTGGGGAAAGGAATGCCAAATAGTTGCCTTGTTTCCCCCTTCAGACATTCAGAACCTCACCAAACTGCAGTCAAACCAGGATGCACACCCCAGCATGTGATTTTTTTTTTTCAGGATCATAGTCAATAAATTTGATTAGTTTGTAAAGCATTCCAAGCCACTAGCCCACAAAGCAGGTTGAGCCAATCCTTCACTTACTCCCTGTTCCTTCTAGACCACCAGGGCTCTAGTTTGTATTTTTAAACCTGGGTTAAATTGTGGCATAACCACAAACCATTGTATGCTATTAACAGTGGGGTTCCAATGAATGACTGACAAACAAAATTTTAGCACACGAAGCCTACTTCTCTCAATGGTAAACACATGTTATTAATGAAACGTTTCTAACGGGCTGAAGCAGTTTGAAGTCTGTCTTGATTGACAAGACTGTATTTTGCTATATGGGCTAAACAAACAAAACATTTAAAAATAGTTCATTAGAAGAATATGTTTTGGTGAATCACAAATGTATAATTTGCAGATCTGGATTCTGAACTAAATTTCTCCTCCTCCTGTATTATAGTGTAATATCTCTCTCCAGGGTTCAAAGAGAGTGTATAATTCCTGTATCTTCCTTAGGAAGATCTGGATAGTGTTAAATGCAACTTCCGGTCTAGCCTCAAAGAGAGGCTTGATACAAGAAGGACTTGACACAGGTACTGTATGGGACACTGCAGGAGAATACAGGTGAATATGAAGCTCAGAATCTAGACTCCTATTCTGAGGCTCAAGAATCTACTTCCTAAGATAGAATTTCTATTGTTAGGTAGGATGCTAAATAAAGATCAAGTGTGCTTCAGCCTGGACTTCCTCTTAGTTCAGGAGATAGGTGAGTGAAGACTTTGTTCATGTTTATTTGATGTTTTCGTTTATCAGTAACATTGGCTACTTGGTATGGAGGCATTCATGAAAACAGACAGTGAGTCTTTTGTGCAATTTTTCCGAACTCCTGTTTAACATAAAGGGATAGCAAACCCCAAACCAAATAAAACAACACTGGCATTGCATTTAGATGTCTTTGAAACATTCCAATGTTTTGGACCACCAAACTCGAACCCACGATGGTTGCATTTAGTTTTGATCAAATTGGGCAGCGCTGCCTCAAGCTGGTTTGCATTTCTCTACAAATTTACACAGACCCTGTTAGAGTAACCAGAGAATTACAGAACAATGTACTGTTAATCTGTTCTGCAGAGTCCTTTTGCAAGTGAATTGAATAGTGAGGAAACCAGGGATGGGCTATATCTCTAACTTTAGAGTGATACTACTGTCATCAAAACAGTTTCTAATATCCAGTGTCTCTAGAAGTGGATCCTCACTATTTCTAACAACATCAAAATAGCCAGTCAAAAGTAAAAACTTTGTACAAACCACAGATACATGCTGTAAAAAAATCTTTTCCTTGATTTAACTGGGTTACTTTCCCTTCACTGAATCGACAAGTTAATGTCATAGGTATGGTCTAAATTTAAGCTCAGAAAGTATACCCTGGAGATGTTCAAGGGTAATGTTGTGGGGAAAAAAGTCTAGGATTTGCTGGGTGCTGTGGCTTATGCCTGTAATCCCAGCACTTTGGGAGGCTGAGATAGGAGGATAACTTGAAGCCAGCAGGTTGAGACCAGCCTGGGCAACACAGTAAGTCCTACTCTCTAAAAAAATTAAAAAATTAGGGGGACGCTGTGGTGCGTACTTGTAGTCCCAACTACTCGGGAGACTGATGCAAGAGGATCACTTGGGTCCAGAAGTTTGAGGCTGCAGTGAAGCCATGATCATGCCACTGAACTTCAGTCTGGGTGACAGAGCAAAACCCTGCCTCTAAAAAGGAAAGTCTACAATCTGAACCAAAGAATAAGTATGTCAATGAATAAGTCTAACCAACCCCACTCAAACTGTGTCCCATGCTTTGCTTTACTTCTTGTCTCTATTCCACATATTCCTTGTTCTCAACCAACAGCATTGTTTCCATATTCTGCCTTCCACTTGCCCAATTAGCCTGTGGTCTCTAGAATCTTTGTACTTGCCCCTGTGATTCTTAGTGTTTCATTTTCTCTGGAGGATGGCATAGCCAGGATCATAGGGGTCCTAGTACCACCCTTTGGGTGTCCAGGGTCTTCCTCCTGCTCTCTGGTGACCCTTCATGGACATGACTTGCAATGCACACTCCTGTGATACATCTCACCTCTTCTCTTTCTCACCAAAATATTCCTATAAGCTATCCCTTTCTCTAAAGCTCCTGCTAGTAGGCTTGGTAATCTAAGATACTCTTTCAGGTCAAGGTGATAATAATTACCTCAATCCTTTTGTGTGCATTACACATTAGAATGCTTGGAGAAATTATACACTGATTACCTTAAAATATATTAATGAACTATAATTGGCAAACAGTGAAGACAATATTAGCACATAAAGGGAGGCTTCCGGTTGTCCCCTCATGTCCAACCCTGTGGCTCAGTGGGTTAAAGGCTGCCTGGATCCCACTGCATCTTCTCTGCCTAGATGCTTGGTGTTCAGAGACTATACCTTATAGTCTATTTACACACGTTCCCATTTCTCTGGTAAAATAAAATACAGAAGGGACTATTCTTGGAAGTTTGATTAAGGAAGCTTGAGGTATATTTATTTGACTGATGAGTAAGTAGAGAAAAATGAAGGATACCTTTAATGTATATGTTTTAATAGAGAATTGAAGAATTCTAGAATCTTATACCTGATAGGAGAATAAAAGTGCTCTGAAATTTAAATGATCAGTAACAGAATAAGAACTTGTTGACTTTTTAACAGTATACTTATAAATCATACATTACAGTGCAAATTATATTGTATGATAATACTGTATGGAATTTCTAATTATGTTACTTATATATCATATAATAGTGCTGAAGTTAGTGGTAACTTGGTTGGATAGTGCACTAATGTTATATATAGTTAAAATATACTGCGTATATATACATATACACATACATACATGAAGATTTGAGGAATTGAAGACAATGTTAAATATACTTTCAATTTGTTCTTTTAAATTTGAATTTTTAAATTCTTACAAATTTCAGAATAAGAAAAAACTGTAATGTCATCATCTCAGTATTAGGAATTCAGACACAGCAAAATATCAACATCCATTTGGTGCCTTGGTTTTTAAATTGGTAAGTGCTCTACCATAAAGTTCATGCTTCAAAGATTTTAAGAGACGAGCTTGGATGAGATAAATGTCCTTCATGCTTAATTCTTACACCTAATCCTTAATAGGACTACAACATTACTATTTCACCCACTCATTCCATAAGTATCTACTAAGCATTTATTATAAACCAGGCATTTTGCTAGGCACTGGGGAACATACACAGTGCAATCAAACATTTCTGCCTGTGGCAGTGACTATTAGTCTGTACCAATATGTTCTCCTTTTTCAGGGCACACAGCTGGATGGCATTTTCCAGTCTCCTTTATCATGCTCTGGCTAGCAGAATGAAGGTGGATATGTTACATGCCTCCTTCAGAACCACCCTACAAATATATTCCATGTATGATTCTCTTTCTGTTTCCCATCTGATGCAGAAATGAATAAGACTCCAAGGACCAGACGGGTGCAGTGGCTCACACCTATAATCCCAGCACTTTGGGAGGCTGAGGCAGGCGAATCATGAGGTCAGGAGTTCGAGACCAGTCTGCTCAGCATGGTGAACCCCCGTCTCTATTAAAAATACAAAAATTAGACTGGTGTGGTGGTGTATGTCTGTAGTCCCAGCTACTCAGGAGGCTGAGGCAGAATAATCATTTAAACCTGGAAGGCAGAGGTTGCAGTGAGCCGAAATTGTGCCACTGCACTCCAGCCTGGGCGACAGATTGAGAACCTATCTCCAAATAAATAAATAAATAAATAAATAATAAAGTATAAAAACATAAAAAAACAAAAAAGACTCCTAGGACTTAGAAGAGAGAGGAATCTCAAGAAGAAATGAGCCTGGGTTCCTGAAGGATTCTTCCCACCACCATCAACTTACATTGGACTGTAACTTAAGACATAAATGTCATTGTGTTAAGCCACTAAGATGCTCTAAATTCTTCAACTGTATCAGTCTAGCTCTATAATGAATAACCTTAAACATAGTGGCATAAGACTAAAACTGATCTGTGTGTTAGCAATTTAGACAGGGCTCCACTGAAATGGGTCATCTTTTATTCTCTAGGCACTGGCCAGACTCACTCATGGGTTTATGGTCAGTTGGCAAGTCATATGGAAGCTGACCGGTCCAGGATGAAGAATTTGCAGAGCCATGTGTCTCCAGCATGCTACCCAAGACTTTTTCAAGAAGAAAGGCAAGCCTCCACTCATTAACATTTTTAAAATCTCCGCATGCATTACCTTTGCCAGTGTTCTATTGGCAATAATTTGCCCCAAACCAAATCATATAGCAAAACTTTAAGTCAATGTGGGAGAGGACTACAGAGAGGGATGATTCATTGGGAGCCGGTATTTTAACAATCATCATACTAACCTTGATGAATGCATTGCCCTTATGGAGCCCAGAAATTTAAGAGGGAGAGAAATATAAATAAATAATCACAATGCTTTATAAGAAGGGTTAGAACTGAAATATAAAAAATATGCTGTGGAGGCACTAACAAAGGAATAGCTAAACTAACTCTGCTTTGCCTGGGCATAATAGCTAAACTTTTACAAATGAGATAATTTTGGTGCTGGTTCTTGATGGATGAATAGGAGTTTATTAGAAGCTCTAGGATCACACAACGCAGTTTTGGGAAAGGAAGAAGGACATTCTAGGAAGGGAAATAACACAGAAAAGTCCTAGAAGTCAGAAAGAATATTGCATGTGTGGGAGTGAGGAGAAGTTTAATGGTATGGGGAGTTTTACTAGAGGGTGTTACGAGATGGGCTGCATATGTAGTTAGGACGGTGGTGATAGAAGTTTACGCCAAGGAGTTCAGTATTTGTTAAGTTGACAATGGTGGAAGATTAAAGATACTTGATTAAGGAACTGATAATACTGGTGATCAGACAACTGGTAACACTGGAAGATTAACCTGAATTAGACTTTTGGGGAAAAAAATACAGTAATACTTGCTGGCATAAGGAGTGAGAATGAATCTCAGTGCATACACTTGGTTGTATAAGAAAGGTTGTTTTCTTAATTTTACTATGATTCAATAATATTTCTGTCTTATACTCTCATTTCACAGGGTGACAGAAAATGAATCCATTATTTGTAGGGCTATCTCTTCACTTCACAATTATGTATAGGATTTGCAGAGCTGAGCTGGCACAAAAGAATCTGGGGCCCTGTCTGGTGAACATCCACAGGCTCTGAAAACCCTAGTCCTCTCTATTACCTTCATGCTACTCAGGGTATGTAGGGAGCAGCCTGCGGAACCAGGGCCACAGAGAACAGGACAACTTTGTGAGCTGATTGCTGACTCTTGCTGCCTGAACATACTACAGGCATACCTCAGAGATATTGTAGGTTCCATTCCAGGCCACCACAATAATGTGCATATCACAATAAAGTGTGTCATGTGAAGTTTTTGTTTCCCAGTAGATATAGCTTGGATTTGTGGAATTGTGATCCCCAGTGTTGGAGGAGGGGCCTGTTGGGAAGCAATTAAATCTTGGGGGCGGATTTCCCCCTTTCTGTTCTTGTGAAGTGAATGAGTTCTCATGAGATCTGGTTGTTTAAAAGTGTGTAGCACCTCCTGTTCTCTCTCTCCTGCTCTGGCAAGTGAAGATGTATCTGCTTCTCCTTTGCCTTTCACCATGACTGAAAGTTTTCTGAAGGCTCTCCAGCCATGCTTCCTATACAGCCTACATAACTGACAGTCAATTAAACTTCTTTTCTTTATGAATTACCCAGTCTCAGGTAGTTCTTTACAGCATTGTGAGAACAGACTAATACAGAAAGTTGGTACTAGGGTGAGGCTTTGCTATAAAGATGCCTGAAAATATGCAAGCAACTTTAGAACTGGGTAATGGGCAGAGGTTAGAACAGTTTGGAGGGCTCAGAAGAAGACAGGAAGATGAGGGAAAGTTTGGAACTTCCTAGAGATTTGTTAAATTGTTGTGACCAAAATGCTGATAGTGATACAGGAAATGACATCCCAGCTGAGGAAGTCTCAGATGGAAATGAGGAGCATTTTGGGAATTGGATCCAAGGTCACTTATGTTATGCATGAGCAAAGCGATAATCTGAAACTGAAACTTATATTTAAAAGGGAAGCATGGTATAAAATTTTGGAAAATTTGCAGCCTGGCCATTTGGTAGAAAAGAAGAACCTATTTTCTTATGAGGAATTGAAGCTGACTGAATACATTTACATAAGTAAAGAGGAGGTGAATGTTGATAGCCAAGGGTGGGTAAAATACCTCAAAGGCATTTAGAGATCTTTGCATTAGCCACTTCCATCAGAGGGCTGGAGGCCTAGGAGGAAAGAATGGTTTCCTGGCCAGGCAGGACTCTGCTGCCCTGCACAACCTCAGAACACTGATTCCTGCATCCCAGCTGCTCCAGCTCCAGCTGTGACTATAAGGGGCCCAGATATGTCTCTGGCTTCAGCTCCAGAGACTGCAAGCCATAGGCCTTTGTGACTTTCCATGATCTTAAGCCTGTGAGTGTGCAGAGGGCAAGAGTTGAGGCTTGGGAGCCTCTGCATAGATTTTAGGAGATGTATGAAAAATGCCTGGATGTCCAGGCAGAAGTCTGCTGCAGAAGCAGAGCCCTCATGGAGAACCTCTTTTAGGGCAGTGCAGAGGGGAAATGTGGGGTTGGAGCCCCCATACGGAGTCCTCACTAGGTCACTGCCCAGTGGAGCTGTGAGAAGAGGGCCACCATCCTGCAGATCCCAGAATGGTAGATCCACCAACAGCCTGCACCATAGACCTGGAAAAGCTGCAGGCACTCAATGCCAGCTTGTGAAAGCAGCCACAGGGCAGGGTCACAGAGGCAGAGAAGCCCAAAATCCATGAGAGCCCACCCCTTGCATCAATGTTGCCTAGATGTGAGACATGGACTCAAAGGAGATTATTCTGGAGCTTTAAGATTTAATAACTGCCCTGTTGGGTTTTGGACTTGAATGAAACCTGTACTCCATTTGTTTTAACCAATTTTTCCCTTTTGGAATGGAAATATTTAGCCAATGCCAGTACCCCTGTTGTATCCTGGAAGTAACTAACTGGTTTTGATTTTACAGGCTCATAGGTGGAAGGGACTTGCTTTGTCTCTGATGAGACTTTGGACTGTGGACTTTGAGTTAATGCTGGAATGAGTTAAGACTTTGGGGAACTGTTGGGAAGGCATGATTGTATATTGAAATGTGAGAAGGACATGAAATTTAGGAGGGGCAAGGGGCAGAATGATATGGCTTGAATTTTTGTCTCTGCACTGTTGGAAGAGGGGTCTGGTGGGAGGTGATTGGATAATGGGGGTGGATTTCCCGCTTGCTGTTCTCTTGATAGTGAGGGAGTTTTCATGAGATCTGGCTATTTATAAGTGTATAGCACCCTCCATGTTCGCTCTTTTCTGTCATGTGAAGATGTGCCTGCTTCGCCTTTGCTTTCTGCCATGATTGAAAGTTTTCTGAGGCCTATGCATCCATACTTCCTGTACAGTTTGTGAAACTGTGAGTCAATTAAACCTCTTTTCTTTCTAAATTACTCAGTCTCAGGTAGTACTTTATATCAGTGTGAGACTAGAGTAATACACCAGTGCATATAAAAGTTATGTTTACACTGTAGTCTATTAAATGTACAATAGCACTGTGTCTAAATAAATGCACATACATTTATTACTTTATTGCTAAAATAGGCTAACCATCCTCTGAGACTTCAGTAAATCATAATCTTTCAGCTGGTGGAGGATCTTGCCTTGATATTGATGGCTGTTGACTGATCAGGATGGTGGTTGCTGAATGTTGGAGTGGTTGTGGCAATTTCTTAAAATAAGACAATGAAGTTTGCTGCATTGATCAACTCTTTCTTTTCTGAAATATTTCCCTTTGGCATGTGATAACATTTAATAGCATTTTACCTACATTAGAACTTCTTTCAAAATTAATGTCAATCATTTCAAACTCTACTGGTGCTTTATCAACTAAGTTTATGTAATATTCGAAATCCATTGTTGTCATTTCAACAGAGTTCACAGTATCTTCATCAGACATAAATTCCATCTCAAGAGACCATTTTCTTCGCTCAGTCATAAGAACCAACTTCTCATCTCTTCAGGTTTTGTCATAAGATTGCAGCAATTCAGTCACACCTTCATGTTCCACTTGTAATTTTAATTCTCTTGCTATTTCCACCACATTGGGAGTGACTTCCTCCACTGAAGTCTTGAACCCCTCAAAGTCATCTGTGAGGGTTGGAATCAACTTTTTCCAAGCTCCTGTTAATATTTTGAACTCCTCCCTTGAATCCCAAATGTCTTTAATGACATTTAAAATGGAGAATTATTTCCAGGAGGTTTTCAACCGACTTTTCCCAGATCTCTCAGAAGAATCACTATATATTGCAGCTATAACTTCACAAAATGTATTTCTTAAATAATAAGACTTGAAGTTGAAATGTCTCCTTGATCCATGGGCTGCAAAATGATACTGTGTTATCAGGCATGAAAACAACATGGATCTCCTTGCACATCTCTATCAGAGCTCTTGGGTGACCAGGTCAATTGTCAATGAGCAGTAATTTTTGAAAGAATCTTTTTAATGAGAAGTAAGTCTCAACAGTGAGCTAAAATATTTAGTAAACCTTGCTGCAAACAAATGTGCCATCATCCAGGCTTTGTTACTCTATTTCTAAAGAATAGGCAGAGTAAATTTAGCATAATTCTTAATGATCTTAGGATTTTCAGCATGGTCAATGAACACTGGCTTCAACTTGAAGTCACCAGCTGCATTAGCTCCTAACAAGATAGCCTGTCCTTTGAAGTTTTGAAGCCAGGCATTGACTTCTCTCTAGCTATGGTAGTCCTAGATGACATTTTCCAATAGAAGGCACTTTTGTCACTGAAACTGGACCTCTTCCTTACATCTTATACAAAAATTTACTCAAGATGGATTAAAGACTTAAATGTAAGACCTAAAACCATAAAAACCCTAGAAGAAAACCTAGGCATACCATTCAGGACATAGGCATGGGCAAAGACTTCATGACTAAAACACCAAAAGCAATGGCAACAAAAGCCAAAATTGACAAATGGGATCTAATTAAACTGAAGAGCTTCTGCACAGCAAAAACAAACAAACAAACAAACAAACCAAAAAAAAAAATACCATCAGAGTGAACAGGCAACTCACAGAATGGGAGAAAATTTTTGCAATCTATCCATTCAACAAAGGTCTAATATCCAAAATCTACAAGGAACTTAAACAAATTTGGAAAAAACAAACAAACAACCCTATCAAAAAGGGGACAAAGTATATGAATAGACCCTCCTAAGAAGAAAACATTTATGCGGCCAACAAACATATGAAAAAAAGCTCATCATCATTGGTTATTAGAAAAATGCAAATTAAAACCACAATGAAATACCATCTCATGCCAGTCAGAATGGCGATCATTAAAAAGCCAGGAAACAGCAGATGCTAGAGAGGATGTGGAGAAATACGACACTTTTACACTGTTGGTAGGAGTATAAATTAGTTAAACCTTTGTGAAAGACACTGTGGTGATTCCTCAAGGATCTAGAACCAGAAATACCATTTGACCTGGCAATCCCATTACTGGGTATATACCCAAAGGATTACAAATCATTCTATTATAAAGACACATGCACACATGTTTATTGCAGCACTATTTACAATAGCAAAGACCTGGAACCAACCCAAATGCCCATAAATGATAGACTAGATAAAGAAAATGTGGCACATATACAGCATGGAATACTATGCAGCCATAAAAAGAATGAGTTCATGTCCTTTGCAGGGACATAGATGAAGCTGGAAACCATCATTCTCAGCAAAGTAACACAGGAACAGAAAACCAGACATCACATGTTCTCACTCATAAGTGGGAGTTGAATAATGAGAACACATGGACACAGGGAGGGGAATAGCACACACCGGGGCCTGTCGGGGTTGGGGGCAAGAAGAGGGATAGCATTAGGACACATACCTAATGCATGCAGGGCTTAAAACCAAGGTGATGTGTTGATAGGTGCAGCAAACCACCATGGCACATGTATACCTATGTAACAAACCTGCAGGTTCTGCACGTGTATCCCAGAACTTAAAGTAAAATTAAAAAAATAAGAAGTCAGTTTTGTTTGTCTACATTAAAAATCTCTTGTTTAGTGTATCCGCCTTCATCACCTATCTTGGCCAGATTTTCAGGATAACTTGTTGTAGTTTCTACATCAGCACTTTTGCTTACCTTGCATGTTTCCGTTATGGATAGAGCTGCTTTTTTAAACCTCGTGAATCAACCTCTTCCAGCTTTAAACATTTCTTCTGCAGCTTCCTCACCTCTCTCTGCCTTCATAGAATTGAATAGAGTTAGAGCCTTGCTCTGGATTAGGCTTTGGCTCAAGGGCATGTTGTGGTTGCTTTGATTTTCTATTCAGATCACCAAAACGGTCTCCATATTAGCAAGAAGGCTGTTTTGCTATCTTACCATTTATGTGTTCACTGCAGTAGCACTTTTAATTTCCTTCAAGAACTTTTCCTTTGTGCTCACAACTCAGCTATTTCACACAAGAAGCCTAGCTTTCCTTCTGTCTTAGCTTTTGACATGCCTTCCTCACTAAGCTGAATCATTTCTATTTTTGATTCAAAGTGAGAGACGTGTGACTCTTCCTTTCATTTGAACAATTAGAAGCCATTGTAAGGTTATTAATTAGCTTAATTTCAATATAATTGTATCTCTGGGAACAATCTCAGAGAGGGAGAGAGACTAGAAACAGCTAGTTAGTGGAGCAGTCAGAATACACACAACATTTATTGATTAAGTTGGCCATCTTATATAGGTACTGTTTGTGGTGCCCCCAAATATTTACTATTATACCATCAAAGGTCACTGATCACAAATCACTATAACAGATATAATCATAATCAGCAAGTTTAAAATATTGTGAGAATTACCAAGATGTGAGACAGAGACACAAAGGGAGCATGGAATACTATGCTGGAAAAATAGTGCTGGTCGACTTGCTCAATAGACACGGGGTTGCCACAAACTTTCAGTTTGTAAAAACCGTAACATTTGTGAGATGCAATAAACAAAGCCCAATAAAATGAGCTATGCCTGTACAGTGTTTTCTTCTAGAGACTTTTATCTTTCTGGGGCTTTACTATGGAGAAGGATACCAGTCTCTTTTTCTCCCAGATTCCACACACAGATCTGAGTTTATTGTCCATGAGGACTTGCTCACAGACAGGAACGATTCCTATTGCTGCATAACAAATTAAGTTTAAAATTTAGTAACTTCAACAACAATTTATTAATTTCATAGAATTTAGTGGGTCAAGAATTTGGACAGGAATAGCAGGCAGGCTAGCTCTGCTTGATGGTGACTGGTGTCTTGGCTGGGGACACTCAGTGGCTGCAGGTGACTCAATAGCTTTGTGCTGGAATCATCTGAAAACTTGACCATTCACATGTTTGGAGTCTGGGTTGGGATGAGTTCAAGAGTATGACTGCTGACTAGTTCTCCTGCTGTGTGGTCTTCCCATCTGGCTTGACTTCCTCAGGGCATGGTGGCCTCAGTGTAGCGAGAATTCTTACCTGGCAGTTCCTGGCACTAAGAGCTGGTGTTCTAGAAAATCAGGTGGGAGCTGCATCATTTTTTATGACATAGCCTTAGAAGTCACACAAAATTATTTCTGTCATTGGTTGAAGAAGTCAAAAGTACATATAGATTTAGGTCGAGGGGATGCAGACCCCTTCTTTTCAATGGAAGGAGTGTCAAAGGATTTTACAGTCATGTTTTTCAACCACCAAACTTTCTCTTATGGCTTATCTCTGATGTTCATTTCTTCTTTCAACCTGAAAATTTTGTTTGTTGTTAGTCTGAGGCCCAGGGTGGGGTGGAACACAAGGGATGAGGAATATTTGCTCTGACTCATGATGTCTTTTCCAAAATACTTTATCCATGCTATGAGTCCTTTCTATTTACTGAGGGCCAGAAACAGGCAGAAAGAGCACTCTGCCTTGTATTGTTACATCCCTTTCCTGAAGTTAAAAAGTTCTACAGCAAAGCCTAACTAATCTGAAGGGATGGAGGACTAAAGGAATAAAGGATATGCTGTATGGGTTTGGATAGGTAGGGGCACACATTCATATTACTAAATGACATTTTATTTTATGTTTTGTAAATATTTAACATTTAAATATTATTCCCCCAAACATGCAACAAAACAAAATAAACAAAGATATTATTGCTCTACTTTTATAATTTTGCCATCTAATCTCACTATTCCTATTTGGAGTGGCTTCTTCCTATGGTCTCTCTCTCTCTCTCTCTCTCGTCTCTCTCTCTCCCTCTTCTACTTTGTACTACTTTTACAATTTTCTCAATTTCATGGACTCAGTATTCTCAAAACATTCCAGTAACTTCAAAGTACAGCAATCTTGAAATATTCTGATCTAATCATTCAAGGTTATACCAGAATTTCTAGGGCAGTTTCTTCTGCTTATCTCATACCACATATTATTACATAGTTCAGTTTTTCACCCTTTTGACCACACAGACAAGATATATAAACCTGTTTAGGGCAATTTAACTTATTCAAGGATAAAAATCCTTTGAATTCCCTATCCACATGGTTTGGATTTCTATTTCCACCCAAATTTCATGTTGAATTGGAGAAGGGGCCTGGTGGGAGGTGATTGGATCATAGTGGCAGATTTTCTCCTTGCTGTGCTCGTTCTCATGAGATTTGATTGTTTAAAAGTGTGTGGCACTTTCCCCTTTATTCTCTTTCTCTCCTGCCACCATGTGAAGAAGGTGCTGGCTTCCCCTTCGTCTTCTGCCATGCTTGTAAGTTTCCTGAGGCCTCCCAGCCATGTTTCCTGTTAAGCCTGCAGAACTGTGAGTCAATTCAACCTCTTTTTATTTTTTAAAATAAATTAGCCAGTCTCAGGTAGTTCTTTATAGCAGTGTGAAAAAGGACTAATATACCCATAAAAGCTCACACACTGACAGGCTAAGAATGGTATGTAGAGGACCGTTATTAAGACTTTTCAAATCAGTAACAAAAGCCTCTGCAGAGAGATATTATGCTAATATTGAGTATTATACATATTGTTAGTAGTTAATCAGGTATTTAATTCTTGATTTTGGAGCTACCCATTGCCCTATAATGTAGTTGTTCTTTTTAGTTCACACTTCTTTTGTGCTTTATGTCCATATCTATTTCTAATCAGTCACAGAAATTGAAGTCTTTACATTTTCTCAGTCAGATCCATTCTTTGAACAGGAATGGCAAGGATGAGGCAAGGTGATAGCTCCTAAGGAGATGCTTACCTGTGTGACATAGGAGTGAATACCTGGAGACAATTAGGATTCTGTTATGGAGGAAGAAGTAGGGAGTGGATGCAACTAATCATATCTACTGCAGAGAAAAAATAGAACACTTAAAGCATGTAGCCAAAGGATCAGGATAAATGGCTAAGTGCCTATGAGCCCAAAATTGATTCAAGAGATGACTAAACATTGGTTCAAGGACTGAAAGACTAAGGATGTTAAGAGTGCTGCTGATTAGATTCTATACAACATAAGGTAAGGGGCAAGGCAGCAGCATAGACACAAAAGTGGCCAAGGAGTTGCCTGACACACTTGCGGAGATTACCAAGAGGAGGAGTCAACTTTCCTAACAAATTGTCAGTGTAGACAAATGAGGCATAGAAAATAATGCCTGATAGATTCTGTATCAGTAAAGAAAAATGTTCTTGGTTTAAAGTTAGATTAATACTTCTATTGGTGGAAATATAAAGATGGCTAGATACTTAAATCTCTCTTAGACAATTTGGATTTACAAAGAGACTGACAAACAAATGGACAAGTAGTCTTTGAGAACTTAACATCAATGTCAGTGTATTTGGGGTACTGTTCTCTGCTTCAAACATGAATGGTCCATTGAAATCTCAGTTCCTACTGGCTGATTTGAAGCACAAGTGTTGAGAGGCTATGTTTGGGAGCCATTCTTCTTTTGAGCTAAAACAGGAGTTTGAACAAACTCCAGCCTGAGTCAGCATCTAAACAAGGATGAAATTCAAGTTTACAAACCTTACGTGCAAGCCTGAAGCAGCTTATTTATGTATTTACAACATTTGCCTTAAAAAGAAACATTGGCCTGTAACTTCATAAGAGGCTGAGTTGAATACTCAGCAAAAGGCAAATTTAAATGGTTTCATAATTTTTCCTCCAGCCAGGGCTGGCAGCATAGCTATGGTGACAGTACAGTAAGCAGAGCACTGTGCTTCAAGGCAGAAAGATGAGAGCACCTCCCTACCTCGGTATTAAGAAACTCTTCACCCTGGACAAGTCACTTCATTTCTTTAGGTCAGAAAAGACTAACCTATCAGGTGGAATGCACTAAAGGCACTAAAACATGTTAATTACTATTTTCCTTTGACTTCAGGGTTGAGGAATCTGAGTACAGTTAAGCCACTTGTCCCCAGTTAAATATTGAGTCAGTAGACTGAGAGTGGCCTTTATGCCCCTTGACTCCCCGGCCCAGACTCTCTTTCTCTAGTGCTTTCCAGAACATGGTGGTAAATCTAGCTGTGTCTAATGAAAGGGCTTCCGCTGTCAGTGACACCCAGAGGTAAGCACCTTTGAGTTTGGAATTCTCACCAGATATTGTTAACATTCAGGTAGGCTTAACCTATGGACCCCACCTGCCACAGTGTCTCTGAAGCTCAGTCTACAAGCGAGCACAGGACGTAAGGAATAATCCTTTGCAATGAACAAATATCTTCTCAAACCCTGAACATGCTCAAAGAAGCATCACTTGGATTAGTGGATTAAGTACATTAGTCCAAATGATCTTACTAATTTTGCATTATGTATAAATGAAAGCCTTAGAATGATGGAAATATTAATTTGCAAAGACAGTTATAGTTTTCTAAAGAAATGTTCAGAGATAAGAGAGGAGATTGCAACACTAAAAGTGTTTAGTCCTTGGGCTGTTGGAAGGCTTCTAATGCAACATAAGACACAGCACTGATGTGCTCAGCTCAGGGATAATATAGAAGGAGGAAACTGGCCCACAGGCTTAAGATTCCCCAGGACAATTTCCTCTAGAGCAGTTTATGAAGACACTTTGCTTTATAGGACCCTGAAAAGCTCATCTTCTGTCCTGAGAAATCTTCTATTAGGGAGCTCATACCATCTATGAAAAACATTTATTTCATTTTTAAATATAGACTACATTTTACACCTACTGTTGAGTTGAGAGACAGACAGACAGAAATCATATTAAACGGTTATCATGCAGGATTAGGACCATCCTCTATTTCATTCATTGAGTGAATGCTCAGCCGATTAGGTTCGTGCAGAACCTAATAGGTTCGAATCATCACAGCACCAGCCTGTTTGCTATCACAGCCCTGGGATCCAGAGAAGAGCTTGGTGTGTGAGCCCCTGCCTGCTCCTGGTCTTTGTCTTCCTTCTGTCCATGCATTCAGGGGTCAACTGACCCCTCTTACAGACTTAGTATTGCCTGTCTAAAAGTTAATTTTTTAGAAAAAATCCCAAACTGCAGAACTGTGCTTCAATTCACATTTCCCTAGCCCTGGTCTCACCCCAACAGCTGAAGAATGAGTTTCAGCCTTAAATCCCGGATGTGAAATCTCTTTAGGTTCTGCTTACCTGGGACTCCAGAACCTTTTGCTTTTCTCCTGCTAGTCTCCATCCTGTAGCAGCTGAGAGTGTGGGCAGAGAGCTCAAAGACGGCTAGGTTCTGGACTTCTCTTTGTGTTTACTAGCTAAATGGCATCAGGCAGATTTGTTTTCATCAGTATCATTGCTCACCTATAAAATGGGGCAAATAATAAAAATCTATCTCAGAGGGTTTGTATGAGATCAAATGAGATAATGTATGTAATGTGCTTAGTACAAAGTGCAATATATAAAAGCTATTCAGGCCGGGCGCGGTGGCTCAAGCCTGTAATCCCAGCTCTTTGGGAGGCCGAGACGGGCGGATCATGAGGTCAGGAGATCGAGACCATCCTGGCTAACACGGTGAAACCCCGTCTCTACTAAAAA
>NW_012112142.1:8907340-8935608 GCF_000951035.1 Colobus angolensis palliatus | reverse complement strand
AATGGCGTGAACCCGGGAGGCGGAGCTTGCAGTGAGCTGAGATCCGGCCACTGCACTCCAGCCTGGGTGACAGAGCAAGACTCCGTCTCAAAAAATAAAAAAATAAAAAATAAATAAAAGCTATTCAATAAATTTAAGCTATTAGTAATATCAATTACATGCACAGAATTTTAGCAATTCTATTACTCTCTACTTAATTTCTGTGTGACTTTTCTTCTTCCAAACTGGGTTGTAGATTTTCTTTTTAAGTCAGAGACTATGCTTAAAAAGCTTTTCAGATTTTCTTCAGAATTGAGCCAAATATAGGGTACGAGGTGGTGTTTAACAGTGTTTGATTGATTCAAAACCAGTACAATTTCTAAAATATCTTGGGGCTAGAGCTCATTTTGAAATTTTGTACATGAATACAGAGAAAATGCAGAATAAGTCAATCTTCAGAAAGCAGGAATTATGAGCTCACTCAACGCAGAGCTTCATCACATATGTAATGTCATCATTTCAGGACACGCCCGTCGCAGAGAACAGAACCAGGCCATCAGTTGGCACCCAGTGACTAAACACTCTGTGTGGGACCTTGCACTGGAATTGACTGCAAGCAGTCAGAGAAAGTACTCAAAGAATTACTCTGTTTATGCGCAAAGTATTTTTCAATATGGCTTAAGTAAAACCTCCTGTCCCATCATCATTGACTCCTAATTATTAATTAAACTATTTAGCAATTCTAAAACCCCAACAAGCATAGCTTTTCTCTAGCAGATACTCACTAGAAAACAGTTATCAGAAAAAAAACAGTTCTAACAAATAAAAAAAGAATAGTAAAAGCAGCACACATCAGCCACCACCAGCAAAAAAACAACTGTTTTGATGTTTATACATGTGGCTACTTTTTTGTTTAAACACAATGTGATGAATAAACACAGACTTATGAAATCCCTTCTTTCATCAATGAACTATGGCAAACTTGAAATACAAGGATTGTGTCTTTAAGTGTCTAAATTCAAAAGGCAAGAATAAGTCCCAGGACCAGATTCTTAACAATAATTTCAATTTTTACTGGTTTCGAGGTTTACACTGACATTTTTTTCTCAATTGTATTTAGGCATCTAAGTATGTGTGTTTCTTCCAGTCCCTTAAAAAATCTTCATAGCCTACATAGGTTGCCTTGTAATGTTGCCAGAGAAAGAAAACATTTTAAAACTATTAAGCGTATTCCAAATGTTGTTATTAGTAGTTTTGAGGGTTTGGCTATTTTGTTAGCCTCAAAAATGTTAATAATTAGTATGTATTCTTTGGAGTTTTCCTCATGAAGCTTCAGAAACAACATTGTAAATTATCAAGGAAGAAATATTTTGCTTACTTTGTGTTTCTCTGCATGGATAAAGCTGTCTTCGGTCTTCCGTCACCACAGGCTTTACTGTTAATGATGAAATGCAAAATGTAGATTTTTTTCCTCCATGGTTTTCTGTATTTGTCTTATTTGTTCTGCTATTTCCTATGTGCCTGCCCCAGCCCCTTTTACTGATAATTTCATATTGCATGTGTTGCAAGGAACACTGTGTGGTTTCTACAATCAGGTAAAAGGCTTAACTTCTTTAAAAAAAAAAAAAACTTTTAAGAAGAAAAGATTTGGTTAAAACAAGTTCTTATTCTGATAAAGATTTAGTGAAAATTAAATCAGTGTCTGTTTCAGAATATAAAAACTGGTAACCTAAAAGAAGAGTTTTGCAAACATGGTTATTGCAAATTGATGTGCTTTGCAGTATTGAAAAATATTAGTATTGTGTCTAGGCACTGTTTAATGACACGAAGGAAGTAACGCCAAAGTCACTTAACCTAGTGATTAACCACTTGGTAGGGGATGAAATATATGTTTCCCAGGAGGCTCCCAGATCATCATTTGTGTGTTCCTGTGTGTGCAATTGTATGCATCCAAAATGATACTTCTTTTAAAGACTATGTAGAGTTCCAATGTCATCTTATTTCTATTTTGCCACGTGGTTCCTTCTAACCCAATCTTCTCAATGCAGGATTAGGTTCTAGGGATCTGCAGTTGTCATTAGGTTAGTCTGAAGAGTGACACCATGCAACAGTGATACTCCTGGCTTGCCCCCTCTCCGACTCACTTCTCGTTCTTGTCTGTTCCTCTGTCTGATCAGTGTATGACATCTATTAGTCAGCATATCTTAATTGAGAGGGCAGATATATTACAAGACTGTATATCCTGGAAACTTCTTTTCTTTTTTATCTGAACAGTCCAATGCAGCAATACTAGGTATTGTGGATGCATATTTTCATAGGCCTTGATTCAGAATGGTGGGGGCACTGAATAAATCCCACTGGTTGGATATCTAAGCTATGTCCTGACCCAGCTCTTGCATAAAGTTTTATCTCCAACAGACTGGTTCCTGTTTCAGATATTCAGAATTCAGTCAGGGAAAGGGGTGTCATTTACCAGGCACTCTTAAATCCCAACAATTATGTGAACAACTGCAATCTAAAATTTCAAGTTATCCCACTGATTTATTTGGCCCGGAAATTTTCTAGAATAATGGAGTCTTATATCTCAGGTTGAAATGGCCTCAGTCTTCAATCTGACTGAACTGTTTTGCTTTCCTATAATTTTTATTTAGTAATGTTTTCGTGGCTGTAAAATAGTTGCAGTTCATACAACACTTTATGGTTATCTAGTCAAACTTAAGTCTTTTTAAAATATCTATTTTCTCTGGTATAAGGTTTCTCAAAGAACTTCCAGAATTTAAACTATTTCTACATTGTCAACATGTGTCTACAATAAAATTCTTATAAATGATGGACTGCATCTGTACTCATTGAAGTTGATTTCAGACAGCCATGATATACATAATGCCATGTGAAATAAATGAACTAGAGGCAGAACATGTGGACCCTTAATGCATAAGCTTGGATACATACTTAACTGTTCTGGATGTTAATCTTACTTGGGCCTTGAGAAACATTTGTCTTGCCTACCTTATAAAACTGCTATGAGGTTCACAGGATACGAAATTTTGATGAAAAGTAACGTGTTGTGAAACTTCCTTCATTTGACTAGTCCTCTAAGAATCATTCAACATAGGTGACCCTCATTTTCTCTTAGCATTCATGGCACTCATTTTCTGGTTTTCCTCCACCTCTTTGACTTCTTTCATATCTACTGAGTGTAGATATGAAAGAGTGTATTAGTCTATTTTCATATGGCTATAAAGAACTGCCCAAGACTGGGTAATTCATAAAGGAAAGAGGTTTAATTGACTCACAGTTCAGCATGACTGGGGAGGCCTCAGGAAACTTACAATCATGGTGGAAGGCTAAGGGGAACACAGCACCTTCTTCACAATGTGGCAGGAAGAAGTGCTGAGCGAATGGAGAAGAGCTCCTTATAAAACCATTAGATCTCGTGAGAACTCACTCATGATCACAAGAACAGCATGGGAGAGACCACCCCCACGATTCAATTACCTCCACTTGGTCTCTCCCTTGACACGTGGGGATTATGGGGAGTACAATTCAAGATAGGATTTTGGGGGGGTGGACACAAAGCCTAACCATATCACTGAGTTTCCCAGAAAGCAGATAAAACCTTGCAGGCAAATAGTTTATTCATGCTGTGATCCCAGGAAGCAGGATTGAAGGAAAGAGAAAGGGAAATAGGAAAAAAGAGAAAAACAATACAAAAATAAGTCAGCCACAGTTTTGAGCAATTTGTCCTGGATCCTGGAGTAGCTTTTGAGGACCCTTTGAAATGCATCTCAGAACTATGTGCCCGTGGAAGAACAGAAGAAGCACTTATCCATCACCGGTTGATCACCTATTGGTGATTGCATGGGCAATAATTGCTCTTCACTTTCAAATTATACATGCATGAGTGCTGAGTGGCTCCTGAGAGTGTCCCAAGAAGCACACAGAGAAGTTCCAATGTGGGCTGATAAGAGGGCTTGTCAGGTTGCAACTGTTCAAAAGTTGTAGAAGTCTATGTGGAATTAGTCACCTTCAAAATGGCTGGAAGAAGAGAGACTTGGAGAGAGAAGTGGACCAAAGTGGTGTAAGACAGGTTCAATATATCTGAATTTTGGGATTCCTAGATATCTGAATTCAGATTCAGACACCTGAGTTTCGGGAGTCCTAGGCCATCTTTTTTATTAATACATCATACTCTTTCTCAGTGATTATATCTGTCTTTGTGGTTGATATTATCTATAAGCTTGCAATTCCAAAATTTATATCATTATCTCAGATCACATTTATGAATTCTATATATTCTTGTGTTCTGTTCTCTGCATGACATCAACCTTAGAGTGTTTCAAGGGATATACAGCTGTAGATGTATAAACCTAACTCTTGATCCTTCCCTATAAATCTCTTTCTTCCCTAGTCTTTAGCCACTTAGTAAATAGTACTCCCAATGACCTTAAGTAAAAACATTACTTATCTATTATTATGTAACAAATTGCTGCAAAACAGTAGCTCAAATTACCAATTTATTATCTTGCAGCTTCTGTGGATAAGTTTAGAAGCAGCTTAGTTCAGCGGTTCTGGTTTGGGGTTTCTCATGAGATCATGGTCCAAATGTTACCTGAAGGCTTGACCGGGGCTGGAAGATTTGCTTGTCAGCTGGCCCACTCATATGGCTTTCTGCAAGAGGCCTCAGCTGCTGGGTGGCTGTTGGCAGGATCCTCAGGGATCTGCCACCACAGGCCTCTTCATGGGGCTGCTACTCCAGAGCAAGAGATCCAAGAGGAAAGGACAAGGCAGAAGCTACAATGTCTTTTATGACATTGTCTTGGAAATTACGTGCCGTTACATTTGCCATATTCTATTGAACACACAGACCAACTCTGTTACAAAAAGGGACAGGTTTGGAGGTGGAGATAATTGGGAGCATCATAGAGGCTGCCTACCATTGCGAAAAACCTGAGAATAATTTTCTAAGATCTGTTATCTCATCAAGTCCTGTTGATTTGCTTCCAAAATATATTTCAAATCTACCTACCTTTCTCTATCTTCACTGCCAAGTCTCTGATCAAATGGACCATAGTATCTTGCTCGGATTTTAGTCTTTTAGTCTTCTGAGTTTCCTTATATCTACTCTTCCTTCCCTCTATTCCATTCTTCAGAAAGTAGCTAGAGTCATCTTTTGAAAACATCACATTGTCAGTCTTAATCATTTCAAATCACACCACATCACCCTTACAACAAAATTCAAACCTCTTAGTAAGGCCTTTGGGTTGTGGTTCTGACCCCAGCCCATCTCTTTCATATCATCTGTCACTGCTCTGTCCTAACTCCTTGTGATGCAGACCTGTAGCTCCCTCCATCTTGCACCCCGCCCCCACCCCTGCAATATACAGGCTTTTTTTTTTTTTTTTTTTTTTTTTTTTTTTACCAGCCACCATCACACAAATTCTCTTTCTTTGACAAATCTTCAAGTATCAGATTAAACTTTAGGGAGACCTTTTTTAGCTTCCCAATCTAAATTGTGTCCCATCTTCTTGTTCTTTAGACTTACATACTGTTTATAACACCTATTGATATTCATTATTAGAAATGTTGCTATGTGTTTTTGTTTTCTGATTATCAGTTTCAGTGGGGAGGGACCATATCTATTTTATTTACACATTTCCACCCACTGAAATGCACAACACCTAGAACAGCATAGTCATTAATTAAACAGTGTTGAATAAGTGAATGCCATATCAAAGAAATTCTGTCTGCTGTCATAGTTTAAACAAAATACGGTCCTGTTTCTTTGTGCCAAAGTTTTCCACAAGTTATAAATGGTTGTTTATCAAAGAGTGAAGAATTCTACTAAAAAAACCTAAAATATAGGTCACTGTCCACATTGCTATAAACTTAATGAAACACGATACAAGCAACCAAAAAGATAACAAACACAGAGAGAAACAAACAAAAAGTTATTTCAAATGAGGCCAATAGAGCACATGAAGTATGTTGTTATGAGAGAAAATGCCAACATAGAGTTGCAGTATAGTTCAGGAGTTCAAGTCAAACTAAAAAATAAATGACTTTACATGAAATGTTTTGCTTTCTAAATCATTAATTTACAGATGGTGACAAAAACATAAAGATAGAGTTAACATCTTTGAAAAGTTCATTGTTCATATACAGTACCCTGAATATGATTAATCAAATGCCATCTTTTTATACAAAACAATCCTTTTATCATTCCTAATGGTATCAAGCTGAAGCTTATTATATACAGAAAACTGAAGTGTTCACACATGATCTTTACATGACAGGCCATTACTTCATTTAAGAGAATTTTAAACTTTTATCAAATTACAGCTTTTTGAAATTATTTCCCATCCTCTGGCATCACTATTTGCCTTTCACCCACAAGCGCCCATGTTCAGTATCATACAATTTTGGCTCCTTTTTCAGGAAAACCAAAAAAGTCATTTTTTTCTTTAAAACCCAGTTGTTACTTGTACAATGTCCATTGTGTGAGAACCAATGGCATTGAAATATTATCCCCTCTCTCCCTTTGTCTTCACTTTCTTCTTTTCTCTTCTTTTTTTTTTCCCTTTAAACATCCACACATCAACCTGGAGTATTATAATAAATTTAGTTATCAGTTTTTAAATTCACCCCATACTAATTGTTACTTACATAAACATTTAGCAAACCAAACCTAGTTGATGAAAGGAGGAAATGAATGGTTTTAAACCTGTGAAGGGCCAGTTATAACCATTTCATTCATATATATATATATATATATATATATATATGATTTTATATATATACAAAATCAAAGAGATTTCTCCATCAATTGCTGAAGTGAGAACTAAAGCCTCTTTGAGGATATGAACTTGCAATGTTTCTACTTAGCTTAAAGGAGCAAACTTTAAAAAATTACCTTTCCATGGTCAGTTGAGACTTAACTCCTTGGAATGAACATATAATTTCTTAGAAGGTGATGAAAGAAACAGTAAAAAGAAAATGAATTTCAGCACTTGGTCATATAAAACATCTCTGGAAGCTCTCACTACATCTGCAAAGTTGATCTGGCCTAATGAGCAAGTAAATGTTTCCTTAAGTAAAGATAAATATTAAAAAAAAAATCCTATATGCCATTTAAATTGAGTTACAAATACCTTATAGCAACAGATTGGTGTTCCAAAACAATTTTTTTCATGCATTTCAAAATTATTGATAGAATGTGACCTTAAAATATGAAAGGGGAATTGTTGATAGAATACACATGTTACTATGGTAATATTTTTGGAGCATACTATTTGCCAGAAACATGGTGTAATTCTGGCTAATTTCAGCTCATATTAAATGCTGTTGTGACATAACAGAAATGTCGCTAGGTCACATCAGTGTGATTTGCACTGGGAAATTAGATTAGTCTTCATTGGAAACATCAGTTACAAGGCATGACCACATAGTGTCATAAATCTTCCTGATTTAAGAAATGGAAAATATGCTCTCGCAATGTACTTTTTTATTAATAAGTGTTCTACGTTCTCAGGATACCAGTTTGTAATTAGGAAACAACTCAAAGCTTCACCCTTTTAACTATTCTAACATGTTCCTATCAGAGCTCTAACTGTTAGCTAATAAGATGCGGTGGCCTCCCAGAAAGCAAGCAGGGATGATTTCTGGACATAGCTCTCCTGGAAAAAGTGTGCACAAGGAGGGGAAGTTTCAGTGTAAAACCTTGGCCAACTCCTCAGTTTCCCTCCTCAGCAACTTCTATTTCATATGGCACGTTCAGTTAAATTCTGTAATATCTTACTTAATTTGATGTTTTTGTGTGGATTTGCAAAAAGCATTTGGGAGATGAGTTCATTGTGTCTGTACCATGGAGTGATGAAAGCAATGCTCCGGCTGTTAACTATGTGACATTTGGTGTCTGTGGGTACTTAGGAACTAACCCAATTGCATATTTTCCTGATATCAATAGGTATAGGTGTTCAGAACATCCAGGTGTTAGAAAGATGGTGGGACAAATGTTTATTTGATTAATATTTTGTAGTCAGTTTCTGAATATATGCTTTTTACTAATATATTGTCCCTAGCTTTTCTCTAATATGGACTAATACAGTACTGCCCAACCCTCTTCAGAAAGAACACATAGATCTAAATCACTCACACCAGTTTAAATTGTACAGTACAGAACTGTATCCAATGCTGTGATAGTTGATGTGATGAATTTGTTTAGATATTTACCTTTTATGCTTACAAAGTACAGCTCTAGGTTAAGCTTTTTAGTATCATGTTTCTTGCCTTAAATAACACCATAAGAACCAACCAAATAACAGCAGGAGTACATCTTTTAATTCATCTTATAAACAACTATTAATCTCTGAATTTTTGATTGGGTCACACTCCTATAATAATTTCCCAAGAGCTAATAAGCATGAGATATATTCTTAAGTGTCTAAATTTGGGAAACATTGAATTTTTTATAAAAGTAAGGTAAACCATCAATAAATATTTGACTCCCAAAATAATGACTTCAATGTGCAAATATAAGACTTTACTTTCCTGAGTATAATAGAATGAAACCTATTTGTGTCCATAATTATTTGATTCTCTCTTTATTCAGCAGTTTGGTAGGTCTTATATTTTCAAAGATGAAGGGTACTCTGTTAGATTTTATTTTCTATAATATGTGTATAGCATAGTGTCTTTCTCTCTCTCTCTCTCTCTCTTTCAGACACACACACACACACACTTTGAAAATGTGTTCAGTTTCTGAATGTGTATGTGTATACACTACACACACATCTTGAATGAAAAAATGTCCTCTAAAAGTAAAATATTCTCTAGAGAAAAAACATTCTCCAAAATTTGTGGAAACAAAGGCTCTAACTATAGGTTTCACTGAGGTTGGAATTTATAACTTATACTTCAAAAATATTCTTTCCTTCCTTTAGCATTTATCTCCACAGATACAAATGGGATTTAGTACTTATTTAAAATTTTCAATCCCATGGTTTCCATCTCCTAAATAATGCTGAATCCAATCCGTAAAAATGGTTTTACACAAAGTAAAAAAAAGTCCCTGTTTTACAGTTTTATAGATGTTTTCTTTTTCTTTTATTCCAAAGTATTTTTTTATCTATAACTGCCTAAACTAGGTAGTCAAGAACTCATTGCAATGTCACAGGACTAGGAAATTACAATTAGGGAATGTTACAGCTAGAAAAACTCTGAGACAGTAACTTGTTTAACCCCACACAGCGGCTCTCCATATCTGCAGGTTCCAATTTCACAGATTCTGCATCCATAATTGAACCAATCGCAGATCAAAAATATTAAGAAAAAAATACAAATTTAAAATACAGTATAACTATTTACATAGTGTTTACATTATATTAAGTTTTACAAGTAATTTGGAGATGATCTAAAGTATATGGTAGGATGCGCCTAGGTTATATGCAAATGTTATTTTATGTAAGAAACTTGAGCATCTGTGGATTTTGGTATGGGCCAGGATACCAAGAGGTGATTGTAATTTTAAAAGAAGTCTCAGGGATTAACTTGCTTAACCTCATCATTTAAAAAAGGCAATTAACATGGAAAGATTCAATGATTTTCCTTATCACCTGTATTAGTCTGTTTTCATGGTGCTGATAAAGACATACCCAAGACCGGGAAGAAAAGGAGGTTTAATTGGACTTACAGTTCCACATGGCTGGGGAAGCCTCAGAATCATGGTCGGAGGTGAAAGGCACTTCTAACATGGCAGCAGCAAGAGAAACTGAGGAGAAAGCAAAGGCAGAAACCCCTGAAAAACCCGTCAGATCTTGTGGAACTTATTCACTATCACAAGAATAGCATGGGAAAGATCAGCCCCCATGATTCAATTACTTCCCCCTGGGTCCCTCCCACAATGCCCCACTCTACTGGTACCAATTTACTGTATTAGTCCATTTTCATGCTGCTGATAAAGACATACCCGAGTCTGGGCAGAAAAAAAGGTTTCATTGGACTTAAGAGTTCCACATGGCTGTGGAGGCCTCAGAATCATGGCCAGAGACAAAAGGCACTTTTTACATGGCAGCAGCAAAAGAAAATAAGGAGGAAGCAAAAAAGGGAAATCCCTGATAAACCCATCAGATTTTGTGAGACTTATTCACTATCACAAGAATAGCATGGGAAAGACCAGCCCCCATGATTCAATCACCTGCCCCTGGGTCCCTCCTGCAACACATGGGATTTCTGGGAGATACAATTCACGTTGAGATTTGGGTGCAGACACAGCCAAAACATATCATCACCTAATTAGTGGCAGAACTGGAATAGGAACTTACGTGTTATTCTGCCTTCCAACTTGGGACTTTTGCTAGTGTACCAGCTATTTCTCATCAATTGAAAGAGAAAGAATCAAATGAGATGAAAAATCTCAAGAATATTATAATTTAGTCTTTCATTTATGTATATTTTTCTAAATAATTCTCTGGTAAGAAAGATATGAGCAGTATTTATATATTCTTTCATCTGAGTAAATAAATATTTTGAAATATGTATTTATTGCAAAAATGCACCAAAGAAGTCCAATATCAAGATATTGTTAGTTCAGCTTATGCATGAAGACTGGGCATAGAATCCATATCTTGAAAAAGCTGTGGAAGTTCTTAAGACCTTTTAAAAAGTTCTCACGCAATTCAAACTATAGTCTACATATTAAAAACATTGTGTCCTCCCTTTGTATTTCTGGGTCAGTTAATTATTAGATCCACTCTCTTACACTTTTGTTGGATACATTTTTCATCTCCTAAAAGGGAGACCCTTTAGGGGTCTAAAAAAGGGAGACCCATTTTTCATCTCCCTAAAAGGGAGAGATCTCCCCAGTTATTCATTTACGCTGATGTTTTAGGAGACACCATGTCCTATTTGATAAAACGTAAGTATCACTTTGCATACGCCACTCCTCTCCCCTCCAACATAATACAAATGTTCTAGGTTGGCTTTCAAGGCCCATCACAAATTGGCTTCACCTAATGCACTGAAACTTTTCTCCCACTTCTCCCAATATTGAACTTCCCCCTTCAGCTGGGCCAGTCCTTCAACATTCTCCACTGAAAGTTTGCTTATTTCTGTCTCTTTGTCTTTATATTTGAGTTTCTGTTCGGTGGAAAAGCATACCTCCTCCTATATCTGTAGACAAATTCAAAACATTACTAGACCATGTAGCCTCCATGAAGCTTTTCCACAAGTTTAACGAAAAATATGCCCCCCAACCCATTAAAAATTCCAAATGCATTTATCCTACCAATGGAGTTAAAGCTATTCTATTTTTTATTTTCTCAGTCAGAATTTTTTCCATTGCTTCCCCTTGCTTACTGTACACAGTTAATTGATTGCCATAATGACAAGGATAATTGACAACCACATATCAAATTAGATATTTACATTCATTTACATTACACAAATATTATTTTAATTGACTCATAATACCTTTTTGAGGTGTATAAGGATGTTATTATTGCGTTTATGGATAAGAAAATTGAGTCAGAGTGGTTAAATTACTATTAAATAGAAAAGCTAGTATTTTATTTTGCCAAGTGTAACATTAAAAACAAGTCCACTTTCTACTATCTTCCATATTTACTAAATAAAATGACATTTTGCTGCCTAAGAAATAAAATGTTTGAAATCATAGAAAATTTAGCTTTTGCAAAAACCCACTATTTCCTTACTTTGCCTCATTCTAGTGAAAACTTCATTGTAGACCATGGAAAAGTTTTAGGGCTTTTCTAAACTTATTATTCCATGGCTTATTCAATTAAGCAGACAGACAACTTAAGGCTTTTTATTTTTATTATTTAGTTATTTAGTTATTTATTGAGACACAGTCTCATTCTGTCGCCCAGGTTGGAGTGCAGTGGCACGATCTTGGCTCACTGCAACCTCCGCCTTCCGGGTTCACACCATTCTTCTGCCTCAGCCTCCCGAGCAGCTGGGACTACAGGCGCCCCCAGCTAATTTTTTGGTTATTTTTAGTAGAGACGAGGTTTCACCATGTTAGCCAGGATGGTCTCGATCTCCTGACTTCGTGATCTGCCCACCTCGGCCTCCCAAAGTGCTGGGATTACAGGCGTGAGCCACCGTGCCCGGCCAGGTTTTTATTTTTATTGAATTTTTTACACACAGCTATCCATCCATCCCTTCCCTCATCATCCATGCAAAACAGATAGGATTTATAATAGAGTACTCAAGGAAATGTTGTTATGTGCTGTCATTACTTTATAACAAGGGGATAAAGGAGCAGACGAAAAATTCACATGCCTGACTCTCACGATACGTAGCTTTTGGTTTAATTCCATTCATAGAAGTAGTCCACTCACTGAATAATCAATTCACAGAATAGCAAATATAAGTATAGTTGGGTTAGAAGAATAGTCTGCCAAGAATAATTAATAAGTTATTGTTTATAAAATTCTGGACGTGTAAAACATATCCAACCCTCTGCTAACCTAGAGAAGAAGTGACCTCTTCAGGAACTCTGTTCCATGACTCTGTGCAGTACATGAGTGGGTGTTGGGTAGAGAAAACAGTGAGAAAAGGGCTTGGACTCTGACTCTTGTGGCAGCTGAGCAACTGACCCTGCTCCGCAGTCACACTCACGTTCAGCCCGGGAGTTGCTGCCCACATCTCCTCTTTGAAGGTTGTCTTAGTTCATTTTGTGCTGCTATAACAGAATACCACAGACTAGGTAATTTAAAGTGAACAAAAACTGATTGACTCACAGTTCTAGAGTTTGCAAAGTCTAAGATCAAGCAGCTGACATCTTACAAGAGCTTTCGTGTTGCATCATCCCTTGGCAAAAGGGAGAAGGGCATGAGAGGGTGAGAGAGACAGAGCAAAAAGGGTGCTAATTCATCCTTTTATAAGAAACCCAGTCAGAGATAATGGCATTAATCTATTCAAGAGGGCAGTGCCCTCATGGCCTAACCACCTCTCATTAGGCCCTACCTACGAAGACTATTGCATCAGGGATTAAGCTTCCAACACACGTTTTTTTGGGGACAGGTTCAAACCATAGTAGGGATGGTCCTCAAGAGAAATGCTGGGATTTACAACACACCCAAAGGTGAATAGAATTACTTCATTTTACCTTTGCTGAAAACTGTCTGCAGTTAACTCAGGCCCAACTCAAAGTATTTATAGAATACTTGACAAACCCATAATTTGTAAATTAATTTTTGAGACTTTTTGTGAAACGATTTAGTATTTATTCTGTGCTTTTCTTTCTCAAACTGCAGTTATTTCCAGCTTCCTAAAGCTATGAAAAATAGGCATATTCCAGTACCACACAAAAGAAACTAAGATAAGCAGATGAGATACTTAGGGATGTGAGCACTCCATTTACTTGAAGCTTCAAGGCACAGAGCCATATAGAACCAACCTTGCACTAACCAGGGTTTAGCCAAGGCTGTCACTGGCTCAATGTTTGCTAAGTCATGTAGGCCTGACGGTGTGGTAGAAACAGCACTGAACTAGAAATTGGACGACCTGCATTCTAGAACTGGCTCTGTCCCTTTTCCATTTTGTATCCTTGAGTAAAATGTTGAAAGATAAGACTAGGTAATTTTTATTCTCTCTGCCTCTAAAATTCCTTAGATTGATTTATTGATTGATTGAGATGGAGCCTTGCCCTGTTGCCCAGGCTGTAGTGCAGTGGTACGATCTTGGCTCACTGCAGCCTCTGCCTCCTAGTTTCCAGCAATTCTCCTGCCTCAGCCTCCTGAGTAGACAAGCTGGGATTACAGGTGCACACCACCAAGCCCGGCTAATTTTTGTATTTTTAGTAGAGATGGGGTTTCACCACCTTGACCAGGCTGGTCTCAAACTCCTGACCTCAGGTGATTCACCTGCCTCGGCCTCCCAAAGTGCTGGGATTATAGAAGTGAGCCACCGCGCCCAGCCAATTCCTTAGGTTTTATGATTAGAGGTTTGCCAGGACTCCTGGAACCATGTGTCTGCTTTTAGTCAGGAATCACTAACTTGCTTTGCAACTTCCTTTTGAGTCTCAAACCTCAGCAGTAGTCAATTTTAAGCATGGCTCATTCTCATTCTTAAGGCTACTCTGAAGCAGTGGGAATTTTGTATGAAGCTCTTTGATAGACGAAGTTGCTGCAGTTACTCTGTATCTGTTTCTTCTTACTTTGTCTACACCAAGGAACAGATGTTGATGCAGAATATGACTGCTTCTTCCAAACCGAACTGTGTCTGTCAAAAAGATGTAGCTGTTAGATTCTGTATTTAACCTAACTGGGGTAAACTTAACATGAGTGTTGTATGGAGATCATCTTTCTACTATTTTTTCTTATGATCTTTCTTTGATTCGGCTCATATTCCGCCCTCAAATACAACAGTTGATGACTTTACATCTTATTGAAGATGTTTGTTGGTGTCGTTCTTTTGGATGAAACTCTTTGGCATGTTTGAATTCTCCTCCTTTCTACTTGGTCATAAAAACACACGTTCCTGCAAATCTTTTCTTAAGCATTCATGTATAACTTTGTTTCTCAAGATCAATTTCCTAAAAAAGATTACCATTTTTTTCTTTTAAATATTATTGATCACATAAACTACAGTATATATTTATTACAAGATTTTAAAACAATACAAACTGGAAATATCAGTCTGTAAAATGGGATTAATTAGGAGCAGCTTAGCTGAGAGTTAAGGTGCCTTCACAGGGTGCTATCAGATGATGAATGCTGTACCTAAGGTAAATAGCAGACTTAAAAAATTCTCTTGAGAAACAATTTTGTTTTTAATATCATAGTGATATCTTTCATTCCATACAATTTTTAATTTTTTTTTCTTTTGTTAAAGGAAGGGGAATGAGGTGGGGAATGAGGTGCTAAGGACAAAGCAAGAAAGTTGTTGAAAATGATTCCATTTAGCTTTAAACTGGTTTAAACTGACTGCTCTACCTGCTAGTGTTTTTAAACATGACCTTTTCCTCATTCCAGAACATCTGTGATTGTGTTTAAGTTCATAAGGATCTAGGACACTTTACACCACTTGAAATCTACAACCTATGTACATTTGGAGGATATGTGGCTCCATGAATTTATCTTCCACGAGGGGCCCACCCAAGTAGGCAAATAGTTGTAAACGTAAGTGAACAGCACAGTTGTCTTTAAAAGTCCAGATTTCTATAAGGAATTCTAGAACCCATTGGCCAGCTCCTCCTAATCTATGTAAATCTCAAATAGTTTCCTGACTTTGCTTTTGATTATAGCAGTAAGTTTTGGTTTTCTCATAGTGCAGTATTGGGAGTCTTTGGCTATCCTCTCTACTCAAATCTGGGCTCTTTGTCCAGCAGATGTTTCCAGTTGTGTTAATGGTGTTGAGTTGTGCGTGGGAGATGATGATGTAGAAGCCCAGAGAATAGGTTGAGACCAGGCCAAACACTGTTGCTTGTTGCTTACCATGGGCCAAATTTGAACTCATGCTTCCAAGGATACAAAAGCTAGCACATTAGCTTATCCTGGAAAATACAGGCTCCAGAAAAATAAATCATTCTCAAAAGAAAATTAAGTCATTTTAGTACATAAAGTCATTACTACATGAGTCCCCTTTGTTTCAAAAGTAGAAGGATGCTTAATGTGTCACGTCTTCACAATTCAGAAACTAAGCTTATTTTGCAGACTGGAGAAAGTATGTTCCAATGAGGCCATATCCTAAAAACACTGTCAGTGTAAAACACACAGTTGAGAGACCTGGTAACCTATCCAGTATCTACAGGAGAGATGAAAAAATTTGAGCCAAATGGTATCATATTTCTCCTAGGGTTTTCCTCTCTCCTGGTATGAATGGGAGCTTGAGGTTTTATCATAAAGGGATAAAATAGCAAGAAATTATTTACTGGCTTGCAGTCACGGAGAAAAGGCATTCACATCTGTTTCTGGTATTCTGTTGAAGAATCTCTCCAGTTGATAATTTGGATTGGAAGCAAATTGGTTTGTTTTCATAGGTCCTGTTCTTCCAAGTTCAGATAAAACAAACTTATCCTGTGGGTCCAATGGTTTGCATTCTGAATTCTTGGTTTACATGGCACAAAATCTTTCTATTATATTGCTAACACATTATCCATCTTAGAACAAAACTGGCTAAGTTTTAGAAGGATTTATATTACATAAACTCCTATGAATGACTACACATTGTGTGTGTTTGTCACAGTGTATATATGTGTGTGAAATTACAGTTCTTACGGATTTCTCATGTAATTCTTTCAATTTTTTTTTTTTTTTAGATGAAGTCTTGCTCTTGTTGCTTAGCCTGGAGTGCAATGGCACAATCTCAGCTCACTGTAACCTCCACCTCCCAAGTTCAAGTAATTCTCCTGCCTCAGCCTCCCAAGAAGCTGGGATTACAGGTGCCTGCCACCATGCCCAGCTAAGTTTTTGTATTTTTAGTAGAGATGGGGTTTCGCCATATTGGCCAGGCTCGTCTTGAACTCCGGAACTCAGGTGATCCACCCACCTTGGCCTCCCAAAGTGCTGGGATTACAGGTGTGAGCCACCATGCCCGGCCCTATCTTTTAATTTTATATTTACTTTTATAATGAATTTCTAATATAATTTTGTCTTTTAATTTTATATTTCCTTTAAACAACTTGTGGCTATAGTAGTTACTGTGACTTCTTCTTTGGAAGACTATACCCTAACATTTATCTAGCAAGATAAAAATAAAGATCTCAACCAAATGATTGAAAGTAATAATAAATTCTCTTCTAATAAAGTAGGTAGGCTTTTCCTTGTTGACTTCTGCTACTTGACGATATGAAATATGGGTTTTTCTGATCATTCAATAACAGATGAAGAGAATACCATATATAGACAAGTTTTTAAGCTCAAGCTTTTAAGGTCAAGAAAAGACAAAGTCCCTTTCTTCACAGAACATAAAATACATTAAAATGTGGGGAAACACAAAAGTAAACAATGAAAAAGTTAAAAAGTTGTAAATGCATAAACACAAAAAACATGCCAAATAGGGCTGTTTATTAGATTTGGTGGTAGGCTAAAATGACTGAAGCCAAATAGAAGTAGACTAAAGAGATAACAGAGATAACAGAAAGTGGCATTTTTTCAAAGAGTTTTTTTTTTTTAAAGAGAAGGCTGTATTACAGGAAGTGGCAGGAAATGTTAGATGAAAGATTCTTTAATAAGTACCTAATTAGTCAGAAAAATTATTTGTCCTTTTTTTACTTTACTTCTGCTGAATTCTGTTGTAGTTTTCTCCTGCATAAAGTATAGAATAGAAATATTTTCCAAATTATTCCCAAATTAAATAAAACCGTCTAACATGACTTTGGTTTCTTCAATTAAAATTTTTAAAAAGAAATTCAAATTGGGTAAATGACTATTCTTTTGAAGTAAAAAAGCTTTAACAAATCTTTGCAAAGATAATTCTTTGAAGTTATAATGAGAGACTAAAATATGCCAAGTATTTTAGGAAAAAATGTTGTCTCTTTGTCTTTTTCCAAGGCAGAGCAATATAAACAAGTAGCAGATTTCCTGTATGGCCTAATGAGACATAAACACAGATAGTAAAAGAGAAATGAACACCAGAACACTTTGTTTTAAAAAAACAAAAAACATATTATGAAACTAATGACACTCATGGATTCATTGGGACATATTATTTGGGATTACTAGGCTTTTCCTAGTTAAATAAATAGTGGACCACAGGAGCGCCCTGGTTTACTGACCACCATTTTGAAATCGTTCATCATCTTGTTAGCAGTGTGTCAACTCTGATTTTTCATCATAATTGCTATCTTTCCTACATTACATATCTCTATGGGATACATTGTTTTTAGTATGGTAACAATTCATTCTCTATGTATAAATAAATTTTTTTTACATCTCCTAAACTTTAGAATCTAAAGAACTGAACAGAAACAAAACCATTAAAAAAAAGAAAGAAAGAAAAGAAAATTATTTTCACATAGTCTTATGACAAAAACCTACTTCTAGACAGAACTAATCACCTACTTCTAGACAGAACTAATCACCTACTTCTAGACAGAACTAATCACCTACTTCTAGACAGAACTAATCAACTCTATTATTTTGTAAAGAGAAAGAAAAACCCAAATTGTTAAAAACTAACAAAGAAAAGCCTAATTGAATGAAATAGCTATTCTATGTTTTAAATCCCACATTGCTGGGTTAAAATTAGAGCAATTGATATTTTAAGCAAATTTTATATTTCTGCCTTTCCCCACTCCCTACTCCCAACCCACGTAAATTGCTTTATTATTTAATATGAACGAAAAGTTGATTAATGGGTCTGAAACTGTTAACTAACTGATTATTTTTCATCACTTGGCATTTTAGAGAAAGGGGCAAAGGCAGAAGTTATCAGGAATTTATTAGATTAAAAGAATAAATTCAAAATATGCCCTGGGCTTAGTAAAATCATAGAATAGAAGGGCGAGAAATAATCACAAAAGCAGAGAGGTCTACCTAAAAAGGCACAGGATTTGTAGTTAGATAAACCTGGGTTTGAATCCCTACTCGGCTACTTATTTGCTATGTGGCTACAGTTTATTTAAGCTTACTACTTTGTCATGAAAAATTAATATAAAAATGATTAGAAATTTGCAAATAAATATATCAAAGATTTTTTAGAAATTGAAAAGATTTTGAGCAGTTAATTTGTATATACAACTCTTTTTTTTTTTTTTTTTTGAGACGGAGTCTCACTCTGTCGCCCAGGCTGGAGTGCAGTGGCCAGATCTCATCTCACTGCAAGCTCCACCTCCCGGGTTCCCGCCATTCTCCTGCCTCAGCCTCTGAGTAGCTGGGACTACAGGCGCCCGCCACCGAGCCCGGCTAGTTTTTTGTATTTTTTAGTAGAGACGGGGTTTCACCGTGTTAGCCAGGATGGTCTCGATCTCTTGACCTCGTGATCCGCCCGTCCTGGCCTCCCAAAGAGCTGGGATTACAGGCTTGAGCCACCGCGCCCGGCTATACAACTCTTATATAAGTATAACAATGACTAGAAATTTACAAATAAAATCAATATATGAAAGATTTTTTAGAAATTAAAAAGACTGAACAGTTACTCTTGTATATATAACTCTTGAGTCTCAAGGTAAATATACATTTCTGTGTTGCCTTGATCCTCACACGGTAGGGATCTAAGAAAGAGAAGAATCAAGTAGGGGTACGATCACTACAGTTTCTAAAGCTGTAACCCCAGATTCATGACCAAGTATGTCTGTCCTTCCCAAAGATCAATCAGTAGGGTCTCACACAAAGGTCCCACTGTAAAAGTCACACAATGTATGCTTTATTTTCTGAAAACAATCTTATAATTTTAGAACATATAATAAAATATAGTATAAACATATGCTAAAATAAAACTACTCATGGGTTCTATCATTTTTATTGCTAGAATAGCACTGTAATAATTACTAACAGAACAATTTCAAATGGTTAAAAAGACAGAGTTAGAGTAATTGACAAGGTTCTGACAGGTCACAGTCATGTAAATTTAGTTGTTCTGCTTCAGTTAGAATTTTAAATGATGAAATTCTTAAATCTATAAACATAGTTATTAAATTCATATTCTTCTGTTTTGTAAAAAATAAAATAATAGAAATTAGAGGGGATTATTAAAAAGACTTAAAAATCCTAAGGTAGAGAAAATTTATGCTGTTTTATTCTGTACTTTTTCTCAGGAGTGGTGTTCATAAGACACTAACCAGTATTTTCATAATTTATTCAATAATAAGAGTGATAGGAATAAAATTATTTAAAGCATTTGAAACTTGTCTCTAAATAATGCATTTAAGTAGATTTGCAGCAGAACAGGCATATTTACTTCAGCATTATTTTACCTGCAGCTGAGAAGTCACTGTCATATTGGGAACCATAAAAGCTTGGAGGTCATGAGGACCTCAGCCTGAGATTTAGCTGCCTCCTTTACTGGTTATGTGGGCATGAGCAAGTTGTTTAACCTCTTTGAACTTCAGTATTTTTATCGGTAAAATGGGGATAAATAGAATGTTAGGGTGTTGTGATAAAGAATGAATTCACAGTGGGTGGCATTTAATACATGCAGGATTTTTTTTTAGTTGCCTCACAAACACCCATTTCTTGAATATTTTATGGAGTATATAAAATGGAGTCAATAAATGTCAAGGTTAAGACACAAAGATGTAATTTTAAAATAAAAGCAGATGTCTCGGTATACCATGGAATACTATGCAGTCATAAAAAGAATGAAATCATGTCCTTTGCAGCAGTATGGATGGAATTGGGGGTCATTATAGTAAACAATTTGATGCAGGAACAGAAAAACAAATACCACATGTTCTCCTTTATAAGTGGAAGGTAAGCACTGAGTACACATGGACACAAAGAAGGGAACAATAGATATCAAGGCCTACTTGAGGGTGGAGGAGGGTGAGGATTTAAAAACTACCTATTGGCTTTTATTTGATTACCTGGGTGACAAAATTAATCTACATGCCAAACCCCCTGACACACAACTTACCCATGTAACAAAACTGCACACGTACCCCTTGTACCCCTCGAACATAAAAGTTGGAGAGAAAAAAAACAAGGTGTTTCCAAATTGATAGTCTCTAACCCAACACATTGTAAATATATAAAGATATTATTTTGAAGTAAGATTTTTTTCCAAAGTAATATTGAAAAGCTTTCTCTAATATACTGTATTTAAAAGAGACTGAATACAATGGATGAATGCATATTCTTATAAATAGAGCATAGAATAATGAGGAATTTTGAAACTAACTTTGGAATTCTACACATGTAGATGAGAAACACTTTTCTTCCTTCTGTGAATTCAACTATTACATCTTTTTGTTACTTTTTCTCTGTCTGGACCAAAGATATATATTTTAACCATTAAAAAATATAAGACTTCAAATAAAAAAAGTAGTAAAACTGCCCTGAATATTGTCAAAGTTTATAATCTGAGTCACTCAGGAGAAGAGTGAAGATGGGTTTTACAATGTTAAAAAAAAATGTGGCATTACCAATCCAAAATACTTGGGAAATGTTCAGATTATAAAACATTCCTGCATTACAGCAACATATTCAGAGTGTGAAACTTAGTTTATAGAAATTACTACATATAAAAATACATGTAAACTGAATTATTACTCTTCTTGCTGACAGATACATTTTTACTGGGTCCACATAACTCATATGAATCTTCTTCAGCAGGGGAGAAACTTTGTATGTAAACAATTTTTCCATAGTGGCAGCTCACAGCATTACTAACTATAGAGAAGTATTATCTTTTGGGAGCATGAAATAGTGTACTTTTTTATCCCTAATTAGGATAGAGGGAAGACCCTGGGAAACACTGCTTTTCATAGTTCTTTAAAAATATATAAATCATAATAACTACATTAGCCTGTGGTACAAAAAAATTCCCATCCCTCTCATTTCTCTGGTAAAGATAATAATAAAAGTAACAATCATCATCATAATGAGGAGGCAGAGAAGAAGAAGAGAAGAGAGATGAAAAAAAGGAGGAGGGAGGAAAGGAGAAAGAGGAGAGAAGGAGGAGGAAGAAAAAGGAGGAGAAAGAGATGAAGAAGGTTCAGCTTACCTACTCACTGAAGGGTCACCTCGAGGATAAAATTTCAAAACTCATGCTGCTTGAGAATTACCTGGGAGTTAATTTTAAAATGTAAAATGTCTTGATTCTGCCTTTGGACATTCTGATTCAACATGTCTGATGTAGGGCCTAGGAACGTGCATTTAAAACATAAGTCCCCAGGTCAGTAGACAGTCCCTTAAGAAATGCTGCCCTGTATATTTTAGGAAATGAAAGAATTGTATCTCAAGTCAGCTCCTGAAGGCAGCCACTGAGCATCTTCTCTCCGTGGCCCCAGCCTTGCTGAGGGCCACCACTCACCTCACAACTATAGACCCTCTAGTCATTCTGAACTCTGTCTCCCTCCCCAGCTTGTTGCTTCATCTCCCTAGCATCAGTGCAAGAGTGAGTGAGGAGCTGTCTGCTCATGCCCTTACTTTCTGCTGTCTTGTCTGTAGTCCCTTGTCACACAAAGCTAATGTAGGAGGGGGTCTCAGACTTCAATGACAAATGGGGTTCATTAAGGGAAACTAGCACATAGGTTGTAAAACAAGGCTATATGGTTTATAAGTATATTCCACTAGCTCTTTCCAAAAGAAAGAACACACATTAAAATTAACCCCTCCTTAGGTGTACCCTTGTAGACAGACCCTGGTTCCTACTGCTCTTCAGACTTCCCCAAAATATCCCCGCACTTTTCTTTAGGAAACATTCGCATCCCTTCCACTGGGACTTTGTTGCCTGGTGCCTCATTCTTCTTTTCTATCTAACCCTTCCAAATGCACAATGTTTCCAGAAAAACATTCTTAGTTTCTGAAATTGGAGTATAGCAGTGTAGACTAGTTGGGGGTGGGAGGTGAGATGGAGTAGGGACTTCTCACAGCAGGATAGTCCAGTGTCAGCTTTGACACTTTAGGTCAAGGTTCCTTAAAATGACCACAAGCAGTTGTAGGTGCAGAATGGTGAATCTGTCAAGTTATTCCAAGCATGCAAGCACACCACAGATACCACGCGGGCTCTTGTACACACACACAGCTCACAAAGATAAACACATTAATTCATACAGACATTACAGTATAGCCTCTAGATCCATATTAAGAAAGAAAGAAAAAAATCTCTGTAAGCAGTATCATCTACACAAGATGGCCATTAGCAATGCAGAATGACATATTCTGATAGGATAATGCCAATTCTCTTTCTGATAATGCTTCACTCCAAGGCCTATGAGTATTAGAAGTATATAAGAAATGGAGCTCATTATTATCCATCTATTCACAGTTACTAACATAGAGATCCAGCTGCAGCTGAAACTTGAAACTGTAAAGTTACTCATCATGGCACATTCCTACACTGGCTGTGAGTGAAAGAGATGCAATACAAAGGTTTGTAATCTTCCTGTAGAAAGTAGGCCCCCAGAAATTGAAGTTTGGTTGGAGGTGTTTAGTTTATATTTTTTGTTCTAGTTACTAACACTTCACAATTCTTTATTATTTTCATTTTCTTATTTTGCACTGTTTTAATATTATTTTAAAATTAGCAAATAGTAAAATTGCCTCTTTTGTGTGTGTGTGTAGAGTTCTACTAATGTTAACACATCTGTAGATTTGTGTAACCACCACTGCAATCAGGACACAGAGCAGTCCTATCGGTCCAAAAGTCTACCTTATTTATGCCTTTATAGTCATAGCCTCCTTGTACCTCAACCCCTGACAACCACTGGTCTGTTCCCTGTCACATAGTTTTGTCTTTTGAAGAATGTCATGTAAATTAAATGATGTAGTATGTACTCTCTGGAGACTGACTCTTTCAGGATACTGCCTTTGAGATTCATCCAAGTTTTCACAGGTGTCAGTAACACATTTCTTTTTGATGCCGAGTAGTATTTAATTGTATGTGAATATAACTGTTTATCTATTCACCCATTGAAGGACTTTTGACTTGTTTTCACATTTTAATTGTTATGAATAGAATTGCTATAAACATTCATTTACATGCTTTTGTGTGAATATACATTTTCATTTCTTTTAGGTAAATATGCAGGAGTATGATTGCTGGAACATATGGGAAGTATATAAATTTACGTACATGGTGAAATTGCCACATTATTCCCTTGAACAGCTATGCCCTTTTGCATTCCCACCAGCAATATATGAACATTCAATGCTCCCTTCATCAGTACTTGGTATTTTCAGTATTATTCATATTAGCCATTTTAATAGGTACATAATCATCATTTTAATAAACATTCTACTAGTGACCACAGACATGGTTGCTTTCTTCTATAATATCTTTGAATATATATCTTCCATTGCAGATTAGAAGTGCCTTATGCATTTCTGAGATACCACATACTGTTGTTAGTATATCTTTGTCCTCCACATATATTATTTTCTTACTGTTTGCTTTAATTTTTTTCATATTTGCTTAGTTATTGTGATTATCACAAGTCATTCTTTTATATAAGTAATTTTATTTTCAAGGGTTTTCACTCTATAAATAGCATATGTCTATTTATGTTTATTTATTTGACAAATATAAATTGTATATGTTTATGGTGTGTAACATGTTTCAAAACATATATACATTGTGGAATGGCTAAATCAATCCGATTAACATATGTATTACCTCACATACTTATAATTTTTTGTGGTGAAGTACTTAAAATATACTCTGTTACCAATTTTCAAGATACATTATTATTAACTGTAGTCACTACGCTATATAATAGATCTCTTGAAATTATTCCTCCTATCTAACTAAAATTTTTATCCTTGGACCAACATCTCAACTCCACCCAACTCTCAGCCGCTAGTAACTACCATTCTACTCTCTATTTTCATAAGTTTAACTTTTTTAGATTTCCCATGTATGTGACATTATGTAGTATTTGTGTTTCTGTGCTTGGCTTATTTCACTTAGCATAATGTCCTCCAGGGTCATTCATGTCACAATGACAGCATCTCCTTCTTTTTTTTTAAAGGCTGAATAGTATCCCATGGTGAATATATGCCATCCTTTCTTTAACCATTCATCTGTTGATACTTAGCTTAATTCTATATCTTGGCCATTGCAAATAATGCTGCAATGAACAAAGAAGGGCAGATATCTCTTTGACATATAAATTCCAAATCCTTCAGCTATATAGCTGGTAGTGGGATTACTAGGTCATGTAGTTTTTCTATTTTTATTTTTTTGCGGAACCTCTATACTGTTTTCTATATTTATTTATTTTCAACATCAGGTTTGTTGTGGTATAATTTACATACGTTAAAATTCATCCTTTTAGGTGTATTATTCTATCACTTTTGGCAAATATATACAGCCATAGAACTATCACCAAGGTCAAAGTAAAGATTTTATGTCCTTTATTGGAGGAATCAATCTCATCTCACCTCTCAGTCTCTGGCAACCACTGATTTGTTTTCTATCCCTCTAGTTTTATCTTTTCCACAATGTCATATATATTAAATCAAATATTATGTGTCCCTTTGGTCTGGGTTATTTGACTTAGCAGAGTGATTTTGAGATTCATTCATGTTGTTGCATGTATCAGTATTTTGTTTCTGTTTGCTGTTGAACAGAAACTCATACACATTTTTCACAATTTATTCACTTACTATAGATGAACATTTGAATTCTGTCTAGTTTTTTATTGTTATAAACAAGCTGCTGTAATCATTCAGGTAAAAATCATTGTGTGAAAGTATGTTTTTATTTATCTTGAGTAAATACGTAGCAGTGAAATTGCTCAGTCATATGGTATCTATATGCTTAGCTTTAAAGAAAATGGAAAGCAAGATGGCCAAATAGAAGCTTCCACCAATCATTCTCTCCATAGGAACACCAAATTGAACAATTTTCCACACAAAAAAGCACCTTTGTAAGAATAAAAAAAAGAAAAAAAACAGATGAACAATCATAGTTCTTGATTTTAACTTCATATCACTGAAAAAGACACTGAAGAGAATAAGAAAGACAGTCTTGAACTGCTGGCATCAACCCATCCCCCATATCCTGGCTGTGGCCTCATGGTGCAGAGAGAGAATCTGTTTACTTCGGGGAGGGACAGTGCATTGATTGTGGGGCTTTGCTTTGGAACTCAGTGCTGCTCTTTCACAGAGGAAAGTTACACTGGGCAAAACTCAGCTGATGACCATGGAGGGAGAATTTAGACTTGCCCTAACCAGAAGGGAATCATCCATTGCACTGGTTAGAACCTGAGTGCTGGAAAGCCCTATCACTGTGGGCTAGCATGCATTGAGGTCTTAAATAAACTTGAAAAGCAGTCTAGGATTTTCAAGTCCACAAATGAAAAGTCCACAAGGATTGTAATCCCTGGACAAGTCCTCATGCTGTGATGAGCTCAGAGGCCAGTGGACTTGGGGTGCATGTGACCCAGTGAGACACTAGCTGGGATAGCCAAGGTAGTATATTCCCCAACCCCAGGCAATGTAGCTCCTTCTTTCTGCTTGAGTAGAAGAGAGGGAAAAGTAAAGAGGACTTTGTCTTGCTACTTGGCTATCAGCTTAGCCACAGTAAGATAGGGCACCAGGCAGAGTCTTGAGGTCCCCATTCCAGACCCTAGCTCCTGGATGACATTTCTAGACACACCCTTCGCCAGAAGGGAACATGCTACTTTGAAGGGAAGGACCCAGTCCTGGCAGAATTTATCACCTGTTTATTAAAGAGCCCCTGGGTCCTAAATTCAGCAGTGGTAGCCAGGAAGTACTCACCATGGGTCTTGGGTGAGACTCAGAAACATGCTGGCTTCAAGTATGACCCAGTACATTTTCAGCTGTGGTGGCTACAGGGAGGGACTCCTTCTGCTTGAGAAAAGTAGAGGGAAGAGTAAAGGGACTTTGTCTTTCAGCTTAGGTGTCAGCTCAGCCACAGTTAAGTAGAGCACCAATTGGGCTTTTGGGGTCCCCAATTCCAGGACTTGGCTCTTGGATGACATTTCTGGACTTACTTTGGGCCAGAGAGAAACCTATAGGTCTTAATGGCGAGTCTCAGGTCTGAAAGCATCCCCACAACCTGACTAAAGAGCCTCTGAGCCTTGAATGAACATTGGCAGTAGCTAGGCAATACTTGTCACGGGCCTGAGGTATGGTGGATATAGGGAGAGATTTATCTGATGGTGGAAAGGTGAAGAATGAGAAGAACTGTTTTGTGGCTTGGGTGCCAGTTCAGCAGTAGTAGACTAGAATCTACTGGTTCCTAGGGGTTCTAACTGTAGATTAGAACCCCTAGGGGTTCTAACTCTAGCCTCTGGCTCCCTGACAACATCTCTGGACCTGCCTGGGACCAGGGGAACTTGCCACCCTCAAGGGAAGAACAAGCCTAGCTGGCTTTGCCACCTGCTGATTGTAGAGACCTAGGACCCTGAGTAAACATAGGCAGCAGCCAGGCAGTGGTTACCATGGACCATGGATAAGACCCAGTGCTGTGCTGGCATCACATCTGAACTAGCACAATTCCAGTGGTGGTGGTCACAGGGATGCTTGTGTCACCCATTCTCCAACTTCAGGCAGCTCATCAGAGAGAGAGAGGGACACCATTTGTATGGGGGAAAGTAAAGGAAAAGAACAAGAGTCTCTGCCTGGTAATCCAGAGAGTTATTTGGTATCTTATCCAAGAACACCAAGTCAGTACCTACATAAGTCTACAAGAACCACAGTGTTACTGGGCTTGGGTTGCTGCCTAATGCAGATATGGCTGCAGTGACCGAATCTTAGATTACAACACCCAAATTCTTTAGAATACATGCAAAGCCCTCCCCAGAAGGATGAGTACAAACAAGCCTAGATTGTGAAGACTACAATAAATACCTAACTCTCCAATGCCCAAACATTGATGAACATCCAGAAGATGGAATGAAGACCTGGATGGCATCAAAACATAATTCTGGAAAACATGACCACGCCAAATGAACTAAACAAGGTACCAGTGAGTAATCCTACAGATATGAGTGGGATGTGTGACCTTTCAGACAGAGAATTCAAAATAGCTGTGTTGAGAAAACCAAAGAAATTCAGTATAACACAGATAAGAAATTTAGAATCCCATGAGATAAATTTAACAAAGAAATTTAAATAATTAAAAAGAATCAAGCAGAAACTCTGGAGTTGAAAAATGCAATTTTCACATTGAAGCATGCATCAGAGTCTCTTAACAGCAGAATTTATCAAGCCGAAGAAAAAGTGAGTGAGGTTGAAGGCAGGCTATTTGAAAATATAGTTAGAAGAGATAAAAAAGAAAAAAAAGAATAAAGTATGCCTGCAAGATCTAGAAAATAGCTTCAAAAGGGTAAATTTAAAAGTCATTGGCCTTAAAGAGGAAGTAGACAGAGAGAGAGATTGGGGTAGAAAGTTTATTAAAAGGTATAATAATAGATAACTCTCCAAATCTGGAGAAAGATATCAATATTCAAGTATATGAAGATTATAAGACACCAAGAAGATCTACCTGAAATAAGATTACCTTAAAACATTTAGTAATCAAACTCCCAAAGGTCAAGGATAAAGAAAGGATACTACAAATACCAAGAGAAAAGAAACAAATAACATGCACTCCAGAATGTCTGGCAACAGACTTTCCTTTTCTTTTCTTTTCTTTTTTCTTTTCTTCTTTTCTTTCTTTCCTTCCTTCCTTCCTTCCTTCCTTCCTTCCTTCCT
>NW_012112142.1:8900595-8906715 GCF_000951035.1 Colobus angolensis palliatus | reverse complement strand
ATAGTGCTGCAATAAACATATGTGTGCATGTCTCTTTATAGCAGCATGATTTATAATCCTTTGGGTATATACCCAGTAATGGGATCACTGGGTCAAATGGTATTTCTGGTTCTAGATCCTTGAGGAATCGCCACATTGTCTTCCACAATGGTTGAACTAATTTACTCTCCCACCAACAGTGTAAAAGCTTTCCTATTTCTCCACATCCTCTCCAGCATCTGTTGTTTCCTGACTTTTTAATGATCGCCATTCTAACTGGTGTGAGATGGCATCTCACTGTGGTTTTGATTTGCATTTCTCTGATGACCAGTGGTGATGAGCATTTTTTTATATGTCGGCAACAGACTTTTCAGTGGAAACCTTATAGGCCAGGAGAGCATGGTGTAACATATATAAAGTGCTGGAGGAAAAAAGAATTCTTTTAGAACAGTATACTCAGTGAAAATGTCCTTCAAACAGTAAGGAGAAATAAAGACTTTTCCAGACAAACAAAACCTAAGGGATTTCATTAACACCAGACCTATCCTACAAGAAATGCTAAAGGGAGTTCCTCAATTTGAAAGAAAAGGATATTAATGAGCAATAAGAAATTATCTGAAGGTGCAAATCTTAATGTTAATAGTAAGCACACAGAAAAATACAGAATATTATAACACAGTCACAGTGGTGTCTAAATTACTCATATTTTGAGTAGAAAGACTAAAAGAAGAACCAGTCAAAAATAATAACTACAACTTCTCAAGACATAGCATAATAACATAAAAATTGAAACAACAAAAAGTTAAAAATTAGGGGTGGGGAATGAAGTAAAGTGTAGAGTTTTTATTAATTTTCTCTTTGCTTGTTTGTTAGTTTGCTTATACAATCACTGTTAAGCTGTCATCAGTTAAAAATAATAGGTTTTAAGATATTATTTGCAAGCCTTATGGTAACCTCAAATCAAAAAACATACAATAGATATACAAAAGACAAAAACCAAAAAATTAAAACACATTACCAGAGAAAATCACATTCACTAAAAGGAAGACAGAAAGGAAAAGAAGGAAGAGACCAAAAAACAATCAGAAAACAAGTAACAAAATGGCAGGAGTAACTCCCCTCTTGTCAGTAATAATATTGACTATAAAGGGACTAAGCTTTTCAATCAAAAGACATAGGGTGACTGAATGAGTTAAAAGAAAAAGAAAAAGACATAATGATTTGTTGCCTAGAAGAAACACAATTCACCTATAAAGACACATACAAACTGAAAATAAAGGGGTAGAAAAACATATTACATGCAAACAGCAACCAAAATAGAGCAGGAGTAGTTATACTTATATCAGACAAAATAGATTTCAAGACAAAAATATCAAAAGAGGCAAAGAAGGTAATTATATAATAATAAAGGGGTCAATTCAGCAAGAGGATATAAATCGCAAATATATATGCATTTAACATGAGATATATAAAGCAAATATTATTAGAGCTAAAGAGAGACAGACCTCAACACAGTAGTAACTGAAGGCTTCAACACCTTACTTTCATCATTGGACCGATATTTCAGATAGAAAATCAACAAAGATACATGTGACTTAATCTGCACTACAGACCCTTTAGAAAGGGTAGGAAAGTAGTGGGGAGGGACAAGGATTGTTAATGGGTAAAAAAATATAGTTAGATAGAATGAATAAGATCTGGTATTTGATAGCACAACAGGGTGACCACAGTAAACAATTTACTGTACATTTAAAAACAACTGAAAGGGTATAATTGGATTGTTTATAACATAAAGAAAGGATAAATGTTTGAGGTGATGGATACTCAATTTGTCCTGATGTGGTTAGTATGCATTTAAAATATCAAAATATCTCACATATATATATATATATATATGTTATGTACTCACGTGTGTGTGTGTGTATATATATATATATATATATAACGTACTCACAACATTTAAAAATAAAAAATTCAACATAAATTAAAGGAAATGTTAATGCTAATGTTTTATAGTGTGCCATTTTGGATTTTCATCAGTGGATATGCTGAATCCTCCCTGGCATTTGATATTTTTATTTTTTAAAAAGTTAGTAATCTTTTTAGATGGGCAGTGGAATATTATTGTTTTAATTTGAATTTTTATAACAATTGATAATATGAAGTGTCTTTAAATGTGTTATCAGTTTATCTTCTTTGGTGAAGCATTTGTTTAATATTTTCCTCATTTTTAAATTTGGTTGTTTGTCTTCTTATATTGCATATACAAGTTCTTTGTCAAATATATGTTTTCTGAGTATTTACTTCTAATCAATTTCTTGTCTTTTCATCTTTTAGGAGTGGCTTTTGTAGAATGGAAGTGTTCAATTTGAAGTCCAATTTATTTTTATTCTTGTATGGTTTGTCAGGTATTCAATTTAAGAAACTTTTGCCTAATCCACAGCTGAAAAGGTTTTATTCTATAATGTCTCCTAGAAGTTTTAGTTTTAGCTTTTACATTTAGGTCTATGGTTATTTCAAATTAATTTTTGTATATGGCATGAAGTAAACATAAAGATTCATTTCTTTTTGCATGTGAGTGTCCATTTAATCCAGCATTATTTTTTTAAAATGTGATCTATAAACAAAGAACAAATGTTCTTGGCATCTTTATCAAAATTAAATTGATCACATAAGTGTGGGTCTATTTCTGGACTCTTAATTTTATTTCATTGATATATATAGCTATTCTTATAACAATGGCATACTATTTTGATAATGGTAGCATTTCCCTAATTTGTGAAATCAGGAAATGTGAGGCTTACAATTTTGTTTTTTCCCCCAAATTGTTTTTGCCATGCAAGTCCCTTTTTCTCTCCATATAAAATTTAAAATTAGTTTTTCAGTTTCTTGAGAGGAAAAAAAAAAAAACCTACTGGGATTTTGATTATCATTGTTTTGAATCTATCAATCAATTTGAAAGAACTGACATCTTAACCATATTGAATCTTTTGATCTAAAACAAAGATATGTGTATCACCACTTATATAGGTCTCTTAAAATTTCTCTTAGCAATGTTTTGTAGTGTTCAGCAAATAAATCTTGTACCACTTTTAAAGATTTATATCTATTTCATGTTTTTAGATATTGTATGTGGCATACAGTTTTTAAAATGTTCAATTCTAAAGATTCTTGCACATGTATAGAAAAATAACTTTTATACATTGATCTTATATTTTTGGCAATGCTAAACTCATTTGGTTTAAAAGCATTAGGGTAGTATTCTAGTGAACATTCATATCATCTGTAAATAAAGACAGCTTTACCTTTTACTTTCCAATACGAATAGGCCTTAATTATTTTTAAAGCTTTTTCTGCTGACTAGAACCTCTGGGACCTGTTGAATAGACTTGGTGAAAGCACACATCCTTGCCTTGTTCCAGATCTTTGGGAAAAAAACACTCAGCCTTTCACCATGAAGTGTAATGTTGGCAGCAGATTTTTCATAGATGTCCTTCAGCGGATTTAGAGAGTTCCTTTCCCTTTCAAATTTGCTGGGTTTTTAAAATCAAAAATAGATGCTGATTTTGCCAAATGTTTTTTCAGGATCTTTTGAGTTAAACCTATTTTTTTTTTTCATTTTCAGTTTGTTTAAATAAATAATTATATTGATTAATTTCTGAATGTTGAGTCAATTTGCATTCCTGGAATAAACATCACTTGATCATGATGTATCATCCTTTTTATATATTGTTAATTTAATGTGCTGGAATTTTATTAAGTAAAAAAAAAATCTTTATGAGGAGTATTGGTCTCTCTCCGTGTGTGTGTGTGTCTGTATGTGTGTGTGTATGTATGTGTGTGTCTGTGTGTGTGCGTGTGTGTGTGTATGACTTTGGTTTTAGTATCAAGATAATGCTGTCTCATCAAATAAGATGAGAAATATTTCCTCCTCTATTTTCTGAAAATGTCTTTATAGAATTGGCTTTTAAAATATCCCTTAAATGTTTGATACATTCACCAGTAAAGCTATTTGAATCTGGGTTTTTCTTTACAGAAACGTTTTTAACTACAAATTCGATTTGTAGCTAACCAAAATTCAAATAATTAGTGTTATTCAAAGAATTTTCCCATTTAATCTTGGTTTTCGAATTTGTTGAAAAATGTTGCCCATACAAATTTCTGTATCTTCTTAATAGCTGTAGGATCTATAATTATACCCCTTCTTTCATTACTGATATTGGTTATTTGTGTGTCTTCCATTTTTCTAGACCAATCTGACTGGAGGTTTGTCAGTTTTATTGATTCAAAGCACTAGTTTTTGTTTTGAATTTCTCTATTGTTTTTCTGTTTCCTTTTCATTGATTTGTGCTCTCATCCCTAGAATTTCTTTTCTTACTCTCGTTCTGGGTTTAATTTGTCTTCTGTTTCTCATCACTTAAGGCAGAAACTTACAGCATGGATTTAAGATTTTAATATAAGCATTAATGCTATACATTTTTCTCTGAACTCTGCTTTAGATCCATCTTATAAATTTTGATACGGTATGTTTTAATTTTAATTCAACTCCATATATTTTCTAATTTCCTTTTGATTTCTTCTTTGATTCATGGATTATCAAAATGTGTTGTTTAATTTACACATATGTGAACATTTTCTAGTCTGTTATCAATTTCAAATGTATTTTTATTGTGGACATAGAACTTGCACAGTATGATTGCAATTTGTTTAAATTTGGTGTATTTTGTGGTCCCATATATAATCTTCCTTGATAAATATCCCATAGGCATTTGAAAATATTGTATATTTCAAACCATAATAATTTGAAAGATTATGGTTTGAAAGATTCAGTAAATATCAGTTAAGTCAAGTTAGTTGATAGCGTTTTTCAAGTCTTCAATGTCCTTTCTGATGTTTTTGTTTGGTTGGTTGGTTACACATTCTATCCACTATTGAAAAAACGGTGTTGAAATCTCCAACCATGTTTACAGAAATCCATTCATGTTGAAATCTCCAACCATGTTTACAGAAATCCATCCAGGATTTCATTCAGTTCTGTTTTTCCATTGTATATTTTGCTATATCTTTTCAATGAACCATCTCCTTTCTCCTCATTTAGTGTTCCTTTTTATTATAATATTTATTATTCTGAAATCTATCTTTTAAAAAATTATACTTTAAATTCTGGGATACATGTGAAGAACATGCAGGTTTGTTACACAGGTAATATACCTGCCATGGTGGCTTGCTGCACCCATCAACCCGTCATCTACATTACGTATTTCTCCTAATGCTATCCCTCCACTTGTCCCCCACCCCCTGATAGGCCCTGGTATGTGATGTTTCCCTCCCAGTGTCCATATGTTCTCATTGTTCAACCCCCACTTATGAGTGAGAACATGCAGTGTTTGGTTTTCTGTCCTTGTGATACTTTGCTGAGAATGATGGTTTGCAGCTTCCTCCATGTCCCTGCAAAGGACATGAACTCTTCCTTTTTTATGGCTGCATAGTATTCCATGGTGTATATGTGCCACATTTTGTTTATCCAGTCTATCAATGATGGGCATTTGGGTTAATTCCAGGTCTTTGCTATTGTGAATAATGCTGCAATAAACATGTGTGCATGTGTCTTTATAGTAGAATGACTTACAATCCTTTGGGTATATACCTAGTAATGGGATTGCTGGGTAAAATGGTATTTCTAGTTCTAGATCCTTGAGGAATGACCATACTGTCTTCTACAATGGTTTGAACTAATTTACACTCCCACCAACAGTGTAAAGGCATTCCTGTTTCTCCACATCCTCTCCAGCATCTGTTGTTTCCTGACTTTGTAATGATTGCCTTCTAACTAGCATGAGATGGTATCTCATTGTGGTTTTGATTTGCATTTCTCTGATGACCTGTGATGATGAGCATTTTTTTCATGTGTTTGTTGGCCACATAAATGTCTTCTTTGAGAAGTGTCTGTTCATATTTTTCGCCCACTTTTTGATGGGGTTGTTTGTTTTTTCTTGTGAATTTAAGTTCTTTATAGATTCTGGATATTAGACCTCTGTTAGATGGATAAATTGCAAAAGTTTTCTCCCATTCTGTAGGTTGCCTGCTCACTCTGATGGTAGTTTTTTTTTTTTTTTTTTTGCTGTGCAGAAGCTCTTTAGT
>NW_012112142.1:8897204-8900545 GCF_000951035.1 Colobus angolensis palliatus | reverse complement strand
TGTGCAGAAGCTCTTTAGTTTAATTAGATCCCATTTGTCAATTTTGGCTTTTGTTGCAATTGCTTTTGGTGTTTTACTCATGAAGTCTTTGCGCATGCTTATGTGCTGAATGATACTGCCTGGGTTTTTTTCTAGGGTTTTTATGGTTTTAGGTCTTATGTTTAAATCTTTAATTTGATGCAATGCAATAAACTTACGCACTCATGTGTCTTTATAGTAAAACAATTATAGTAGAGTGATTTATAATCCTTTGGGTATATACCCAGTATATACCCAAACATTTAAGAAATTTTTAAAAGCCAATTCTATAAAGACATTTTCAGAAAAATAGAGAGAAAATATTTCTTATCTGATTATATTGAGTTTATTTTTGTATAAGTTGTAAGGAAGGGGTCCATAAGGGGTCCAAACATTTAAGGAATTAAAAAAAAGTCAATTCTAAAAGACATTTTCAGAAAATAGAGGAGGAAATATTTCTCATCTAATTTTATTGAGTTTATTTTTGCATAAAGTGTAAGGAGGGTGTCCATTTTCAGTTTTTCTTTCCCCATTGCTTGTTTTTGTCAGGTTTGTCAAAGATCACATGGTTGTAGATGTGTGGCATTATTTCTGAGGCCTTGGTTCTGTTCCATTGGTCTATGTATCTGTTTTGGTACCAGTACCATGCTGTTTTGATTACTGTAGCCTTGTAGTATAGTTTGAAGTCAGGTAGCATGATGCCTCCAGCTTTTTTCGTTTTCCTTAGGATTGTCTTGGCTATGTGGGCTCTTTTTTGGTTCCATATGAAATTTAAAGTAGTTTTTTCTAATTCTGTGAAGAAAGTCAATGGTAGCTTGATCAGGATAGCATTAAATCTATAAATTACTTTGGGGAGTATGGCTATTTTGACGATATTCATTCTTCCTATCCATGAGCATGGAATGTGTTTCCTTTTGTTTCTGTCCTCTCTTATTTCCTTGAGCAGTGGTTTGTAATTCTCCTTGAAGAGGTCCTTCACATCCCTTGTAACTTGTATTCCTAGATATTTTATTCTCTTTGTAGCAATCGTGAATGGGAATTTGCTCAATAATAGACAAGCTGTCTGCTTGTCTATTATTGGTGTATAGGAATGTTTGCAATTTTTGCACATTGATTTTGTATCCTGAGACTTTGCTGAAGTTGCTTATCAGCTTAAGGACATTTTGGGCTGAGATGATGCGGTTTCCTAAATATACAATTATGTCATCTGCAAACAGAGATCATTTGACTTCCTCTCTTCCTATTTGAATACTCTTTATTTTTTTATCTTGCCTGATTTCCCTGGTCAGAACTTCCAATACTATTTTGAATAGGAGTGGTGAGAGAGGTTATCCTTGTCTTGTGCTGGTTTTCAAAGGGAATTCTTCCGGCTTTTGCCCATTCAGTATGATATCAGCTGTGGGTTTGTCATAAATAGCTCTTACTGTTTTGAGATATGTTCTATCAATACCTAGTCTATTGAGTGTTTTTAACATGAAGTGGTGTTGAATTTTATCAAAGGCCTTTTCTGCATCTATTGAGATAATCACGTGGTTTTTGTCAATGGTTCTGTTTATGTGATGGATTACATTTATTTTCTGCATATGTTGAACCAGCTTTGCATCACAGGGATGAAGACAACTTGATTATGGTGGATAAGTTTTTTAATGCACTGCTGGATTCAGATTGCCAGTATTTTATTCAGGATTTCCACACTGATGTTCATTAAGGATATTGGTTTGAAATTTTCTTTTTTATGATGTGTCTCTGCTATGTTTTGGTGTCTGGATGATGCTGGCTTCGGGAGTCCCTCATTTTCTATCGTTTGGAAGAGTTTTAGAAGGAATCGTACCAGCTCCTCTTTGTACCTCTGGTAGAATTCGGCTGTGAATCTTTCTGATTCTGGACTTGGTTATTTTTTTTTTTCTTTTTTGGTTGATAGGCTATTAATTACTGCCTCAATTTCAGAACTTCTTATTGATCTATTCAGGGATTTGATTTCTTCCTGGTTTAGTCTTGGGAGGGTGTATGTGTCCAGGAATTCACCCATTTCTTCTAGATTTTCTAGTTTCTTTGAATAGAGGTGTTTATAGTATTCTCTGGTGGTAGTTTGTGTTTCTGTGGGATCAGTGGTGATCTCCCCTTTATCATTTGTTATTGTGTATTTGATACTTCTCTCTTTCCTTCTTAGTTTGGCTAGTGGTCTACCTAATTTGTTAATCTTTTCAAAAAACCAGCTCCTGCATTCATTGATTTTTTGAAGGGTATTTTTTATCTCTGTCTCCTTCATTTCTGCTCTGATCTTAGTTTTTTCTTGTCTTCTGCTAGCTTTTGAATTTGTTTGCTCTTGCTTCTCTAGTTCTTTTAATTGTGATGTTAGGGTGTCGATTTTAGACCTTTCCTGCTTTCTCCTGTAGGCATTTAGTGCTATAAATTTCCCTCTACACACTGCTTTAAATGTGTTCCAGAAAATCTGGTACATTGTGTCTTTGTTCTCATTGGTTTCAAACAACTTGTTTATTTCTGCAATAATTTCATTATTTACCCAGTAGTCTTTCAGGAGCAGGTTGTTCAGTTTCCATGTAGTTGTGCAGTTTTGAGTGAGCTTCTTAATCCTGAGTTCTAATTTGATTCACTGTGGTCTTAGAGACTCTTTATTATAATTTCTGTTCTTTTTTTTCCTTAGGAATTTATAATTTCTGTTTTTTTCTTCTGTTCTGTTCTTTTTTCTTTATTTTTTTCCTGGAGTCTGACGGAAAGATTAATGGGAGATGGATTTCTTCCAACCTGCTGAAGCTGGAAGTCACAGTTCTGAAACTACATTATATTGTTTCAATGAGATAACCTAAACTTGGCCTATAGAAAGCCCCAGGCTGCCATAATTGCATCTACTGGTACCTCTTACTCTTTGCAGAACAGGTTTCTGTCTTAAATGCATTTCTGTTGCTTTTTTTTTCCCCCATACTTTAAATTCTAGGGTACATGTGCACAACGTGCAGGTTTGTTACATATGTATACGTGTGCCATGTTGGTGTGCTGCACCCATTAACTCGTCATTTATACTAAGTATATCTCCTAATGCTATCTCCCCCCACCACACTAGGATCGGTGTGTGATGATCCCCTTCCTGTGTCCAAGTGATCTCATTGTTCAATTCCCACCTATGAGGGAGAACATGTGGTGTTTGGTTTTCTGTTCTTGTGATAGCTTGCTGAGAATGATGGTTTCCAGCTGCATCCATGTCCCTACAAAGGACACGAACTCATCCTTTTTTATGGCTGCATTGTATATATCCCCAGTAATGGGATCACTGGGTCAAATGGTATTTCTAGTTCTAGATCCTT
>NW_012112142.1:8827920-8892029 GCF_000951035.1 Colobus angolensis palliatus | reverse complement strand
GTGCTGGGAGATCCACTGCTCTCTTCAAACCTGTCAGACTGGGGCATTTACCTCTGCCAAGGTTTCTGCTGCTTTTTGTTTAGCTATGCCCTGTACCCAGAGGAGGAGTCTACAGAGGCAGGCTGGCCTCCTTGCGCTGTAGTGGGCTCCACCCGATTGTGCTTCCCGGTGGCTTTGTTTACCTACTCAAGTCTCAGCAATTGTGGGCGACCCCCCCCAGCCTTGCTTCCACCTTGCAGTTAGATCTCAGACTGCTGTGCTAGCAATGAGGGAGGCTCCATGGGCGTGGGACCCTCTGGGCCAGGTGTGGGATATAATCTCCTGCTGTGTCATTTGCTAAGACCCTTGTTAAAGCACAGTATTAGGGTGGGAGTTACCCGATTTTCCAGGTGTTGTGTTTCTCAATTTCCTTTGGCTAGGAAAAGGAATTCCCTTCCCCCTTGCACTTCCCAGGTGAGGCGATGCCTCATCCTGCTTCTTCAGCTCTTGCTTGTCAGGCTGCACCCATGGACCAGCGCCAACTGTCCAACACGCTCCAGTGAGATGAACCCGGCACCTCAGTTGCAAATGCAGAAATCATCCGTCTTCTGTGTCACTCATGCTGGGAGCTGGAGGCTGGATCTGTTCCTAGTCGGCCATCTTGGGCATGCCCCCAATTTCTGTTCTTTTACCTTTGCTGAGGATTGTTTTACTTCCATTTATGTGGTCAATTTTATAATAAGGGCTACTTGGTACTGAGAAGTCTATTGATTTGGACTGGAGAGTTCTGTAGATGTCTAATTAGTCTGCTTGGTCCAAAGATGCATTCAAGCCCTGAATATCCTTGTTAATTTTCTGTCTTGTTGATCTGTCTAATATTGACAGTGGGATGTTAAAGTCTCCCACTATTACTGTGTGGGAGTCTAAGTCTCTCTGGAGGTCTCTAAGAACTTGCTTTATGAATCCAGGTGCTCCTGTATTGGATGGATATATATTTAGGACATTTAGCTCTTCTTGTTTCATTTATCCCTTTACCATTATATAATGTCCTTCTCTGTCTTTTTTTATCTTTGTTAAAGCTTGTTTTAGGATTGCAACCTTGCTGGGTTTTTTTTTTCTTTCCATTTGCTTTGTATATCTTCCTCCATCCCTTTATTTTGAGGCTACATGTGTCTTTGCACATGAAATGGGTCTCCTGAATACAACACACAATGGGTCTTGACTCTTTATCCAATTTGCCAGTCTGTGTCTTTTAATTGGGGCATTTAGTCCATTTACTTTTAAAGTTAATATTGTTATGTGTGAATTTGAACCCGTCATTGTGACGCTAGCTGGTTATTTTGTCCATTAGTTGATGCAGTTTCTTTATAGTGTTGATGGTCTTTACACTTTGGTATGTTTCTGCAGTGGCTCTTACTAGTTTCTCTTTTCCATATTTAGTGCTTCCTTTAGGAGCTCTTGTAAGGCAGACCTGGTGTTGACAAAATCTCTCAGCATTTGCTTGTCTGGAAAGGATTTTATTTCTTCTTCACTTATGAAGCTTAGTTTGACTGGATATAAAATTCTGGGTTTAAAATTGTTTTCTTTAAGAATGTTGAATATTGACCTCTACTCTCTTCTGTCTTGTAGTATTTCTGCAGAGAGATCCACTGTTAGTCTGATGGGCTTCCTTTGTGGGTAAAGCAACCTTTCTCTCTGGCTGCCCTTAACATTTTTTTCCTTCATTTCAATCTTGGTGAATCTGACGATATGTGTCTTGGGATTGCTCTTTTCGAGGAGTATCTTTGTGGTGTTCTCTGTATTTTCTGGATTTGAATGTTGGTCTGTCTTGCTAGGTTGGGGAAGTTCTCCTGGATAATATCCTGAAGTGTTTTCCAACTTGGTTCCACTCTCCCCATCACTTTCAGGTACAGCAATCAAACGTAGGTTTGGTCTTTTCACATAGTCCCATATTTCTTGGAGGCATTATTCATTCCTTTTCATTATTTTTTCTCTAATTTTGTCTTCACATTTTATTTCATTAAGTTGATCTTCCAGTCTCTGATACCTTTTCTTCTGCTTGATTGATTCAAGTATTTATACTTGTGTATGCTTCATGAAGTTCTCATGCTGTATTTGTCAGTTCCATCAGGTCATTTAAAAAGGAAAAAGTGTTTAAGTGTTTTTTCCTTTTTCTGACTTTTTTGGATTAATTGGATTTTTTAACATTTTTTTCCATTTTTATCTTCATAATTTGTTTGTTGGTGATACCTCCTTATTGTATTTTACTGTGGTTTTTTTTAGGCTTTAAACTATACATTTAACTTACTAGAGTATACTTTCAAATAGTGTTGTAACATTTAATGTTTATTTTAAGAAACTTACAAAGTATGCCTCTCTCTTCTACCTCCCATCATTTGCTCCATTATTATCATGAATTTGACTTCTACAAATCTTACCAGCACCATTATATAATGTTACAACTTTTGCGTTAGACTATCATCTTTTAAAAAGTTTAAATATAAGACAAATTACCTTTTATTCTTATTTTACCAATTGTAGTTATCTTTATAACTTTGTATCTATATACATTTCCACTTGTTGTTGTACTCCTTCTTTCAGAAAATCTTTTACTAACTCTTTTTGTAGTGCGGAGTTGCTAGCAATTAATGTTCACAGCTTTTACTTGTCTGTAAAAATATGTATTAATCTTTATTTTAAAGTTGTATTAAATCAAGTTCTAGATTGATTTTTCCCCTTCTATGCTTAAATATCTTACTTTATCTTCTAACTTCCATAGTTTCTGTGAAAACTCTATTTTAATATTTATTTTGACTTCTATATGCAGTATTTCTTCATCTTTGCTTTTTGTTGATAAACTATTACATGTCTAGGTGTATGTGTCTATACATGCATTTGTATTTATCCAGATTGAGGTTCTCTGAGATTCTTGTATCTGTTAGCCTTTTATTATTTTAGAAAAATCTTAACTATCAACTTTTCAGATATTATTCTTGCCTTTCTCTTTCTCATCTTCTGACACTGTAATTCTACACATATCAGATGATTTGACATTGTCCCCCGGCTTTTGTATGTTTTGTTTTTCACTTGTTTTTCTCTTTGTGTTTTAATTTTGATAATTTATATTGATCTATCTTAAACTTTATTGATTCTTCAATGTATTGCCTTTTATAAGTCTGTCAAATAAATTGTGTATTCCTTGTTTCATGATTTCTGTTTCTATCATTTCCACTTGACGCTTTCTTGTAGTCTCTTTTTTGCTACTGAAATTCCCTTTGAGAACATTATTTTCTAAAATGTAATATGAAAATAGTACCTTTCCTGCTTATCACATATGGTTATGAGAATAAAATAAGTTAATACATGTCAAAAAGGGGTTCTGTACATTATAAAGCTCTATAGAAATGTAAACATTTATTGAACAAATATTTGCCATGTCCCTCCTTGGACCAACATATATGATGTACAGGTTGTTTATTGCACCAAGGAATGTGCAGTAGGGGTGAGTGGGGCTGAAATTCATCTCCTGCTGGCTCACCAACAATGTGCTCTGACTTGGAGTTATTTCTGCCAAAAGGAAGGGGCCTATTTTGCAACTTAATAGTGACTACTTGAGCTTCTTCCATGGTTGGAAATCAGTAAGGCATTAGGCATAGGGGCATGAATAAGATACAATGTGATGGCAGGTTCAAATGCTGATTAGGATGGCAAACAGATATGTACACAATGTAAATTGATAACAAATATTAAAAATGACTATATAATTCCAAGATTTCTCCTATAGAGCTAACAAATAGTTAATTCCCCTGTCTGTCATCCAACACACATGTATGTGTAAGTACTATTTGCAGACAGTTGATGAGGAGAGAGAGTGAAAAAGCCTTGCCTAAGTTATAAAAGCACTAGGAAAGAGTGACACATTGTGATAGAGTCACATATGAGTCACATAGAGTCACAATTTCCTAAACATACAAAAGTATTCTATGCTAAGTATGAGATAAAATCTTTGGTCTTCCTTATCCTTAACATTCCTCTTTCTCTTGGCCTATCAATTCTGCCACCAACCCCGATGATCACTGCCATTAAACCAAAAACTATTTGAAAACAATTTCAGGTAAAATTCTATTAAATATACAACCTCAGTTATTAAAATTGGTTAAGTCTTAATCTTTAAAGAAGTAGATTCATTTAAAAGATATCAAGCCATGTCTAAGCTATACGGCCTAGTGTCACTTAGCCTCTTAGAGTTGCTATATTGCCTGTAGGAAGAGAACAATGAAAATAATAAAAAAAATTGATTGCTGCCTTCCTATACAATAATATCTCAATTTTTGAACACTTGTTAGAATCACCATGCACACAAATTACATATGTGTACAGGTATCACCACATATATAGCCCAGCTAAAGACTCACTTTCTCAATGGCATCCACTGGTTTCTGTGACACCTTATCTCTAGCTGCAACTCCCCTCACGTCTCCTTATGAAGTATTAAGAAACATAGATATTGATCTCTGTCTTTATATATTGGCCCAGAGCTTTTAGAATCCTTGCAATTTCCTAAACAATAAGGGTGCTAACAGAATCTATTCTTCCAATATTTGATTTTTGGCTTCCTAATTCCTGACAGAGTTCCCAAATCCCTTGGAATGTTCTAGGTGAAAAGAGCACCTTTTGTTCTAATGAGGTTACTGTTGGTGGGCTTTTTGATGTGGGCTGGTCACCAGGAAGATCAAGCCATGATTATAAGCTTGGAGCTTTCAGCCCCACCGTCGCATTCTTCACGGAGGGAAGAAGGGCTGAAAATGGAGTTAATATGCAATCATGCCTATGTAATGAGGCCTCCAAAAAAATTCCCAAATCGTGTGGTTCAGAGAGCTTTTGGGGTGGCAAATATGTCCATATACTGGGAAGGTGACATGCCCCAACTCCATGAGCACAGAAGCGCCTGTGCTTAGGACCCTCCCAGACCTTCCCCTACATATACCTTTTCACTGGGCTGTTTGTGGGTACCCTTTATTACAGCATTTATTAGTAAACTGGTAAATGTGTGTAAAGTGTTTCCCTGAGTTCTGTGAGCTGCTCTAGCAAATTATTCAAAGATGAGAAGAAAGTTGAAACCCAGTTTATAGCCAGTTAGTCAGAAGCACAGGTCACAACCTAGGGCTTGCAATAGGCACCTGAAATGGGGGCTGGTTTTTGGATCTTATACTATCTCCAGGTAGATAGTGTCAGAACTGAATTGAATGAGAGTTCACCCAGCTCGTGGCTACTGCAGAATTGCTTGGTATGTGTAGAAATCCTCCTACAAAAGTATTCTATGCTAAGTATGAGAGAAAAACTTTGGTCTTTCTTATCCCTAACACTCCTCTTTCTCTTGGCCTATCAATTCTGCCACCAACCCTGGTGATCACTGCCAGCCCTGCCCTTGAAATATGCCTGTGGTCACTGTTGACTATTAATATTCTCAAGTTTCTGACTAGGTCTTATATTACTGTTTCCTTTTTGCACAATCACTGATGCTCCTTACTCTAGAAAACTTGAGGAAATAATGACTTCATATGAGAACTAGCAATAGGAAAGAAAAGAGGAGAAAAAGGTAAATCTCGTATTACTACCTATTGTTGCCATAATTTCTTCCTCTTATCCTGTTTCTCAACTTGCAAACCATGCCCCTTATCTCTCTTTTTTTCTGCATCAGAATATGTAAGTTGACTCTTTATACCACTGTTCCCATCAGAGCACCATTCCTGACTCTACCACAATGTGTCAGTGGAATATGCAATGGTGAGTACTGTTGGCTTGGAGTGGTGGCAAGACTTGGAATTGGTAGAGACAAAAAGCCAAAACAATATGAAAAGAAAAAGCTAGTTATTTTATAATCTCCTGCGATTCATTTCAAATTATATACTTTCTCATTCTGTTCAGATTCTATTTCTTATCTTCTCTAGGTCTCCAGAGAGTATCAATCCTATACTCATAGCTTTTAGCTACCTCAGGCTTCTTGTTCTGAATTTTATGTTCCTAGATATTCATTTATCATTATATTCAAACCACTTAACAGAGTACCTGAAAGATGAACACATGTTGAGGAAATGATTTAACCAAGCCTTGAAGCACTAAATTCTTAATTTACCTGCCTATCAAGAGTGTCAGGTGACAATGAGAGTATTGTCCAGGTCCATTGTCCCAAAAATCCTCAGTTGGAATTAATATCCCATTTGTCCAGAGAAATCCTGTTGTTTTTGGAAGGTAGACTTTGAAAATAGCAGACTTACTTAATACACATAAGATCAATGATTTTAAGACTGAGATTAGTAGAACTGATGTGATGCTGATGGTGATGGTGACTGCCATGAAGCTGTTGCTGCTGATAAACTCTCTTCTAAGACAAAATCGTTCAGCAGGCAAAGTTAATTTTGCAGAGAATTTTATTCTTTTCCATTTCCATTCCATGCTGTTCTTTGACAAACTTGGCAAGATCTCCTAGTAAAAAAACATCTCCGTATCTGTCTCTTCTGCCTATCGGCTTTTTACCAATAGCCATCCCATTTCTCAGAAATCTTTGTAAACTCAACCTTCACTGAAGCCACAGTCAAGTAAACAATGCTTTGTTAATGTGTCTGCCTAAGGTCACCAGTGACCATTATGAGAATCATTACTGTTGATTTTTAAGTCCTTAAAAAAAATAACGTATAACTTACAGTGAAGTATACATACCTTAAGTAAATAGTTGGATCAACTTTGACAAACACATACAAATGTAGTCTACATCCATCAAGATACAGAAAAATTCTATCACCTCTCTAGAAAGTTTCCTATTGTTTCTCTCCCAGTCAATCCTCCAGTGCAGAAGCAACCACTATTCTGTTTCCTATTATCCTTGGCTGTTTTCTATGATGTATTCTAGAATTTCATCTAAATGGAATCACACACTTTATAAGTTTTTGTGCCTGGTTTCTTTTGCTCAGTATTCTGTGCTATAGATTTAACCATATCATTGAATATCCAGTAGTCCATTCATTTTTGTTGCTAGGTAATATTCTGTAATATGAATATTCCATAGTTTGCTTAATCATCTTGGTTGATAGACACTTGGATTATTTTCGTTTTTTAGCAGTATGAATAAAGCTGCTATGAAAATGTATTAAGGAGATTTTCTGTGGACATATGTTTCATTTTCTTGTTAAACAACTAAGGTCATAGAACAGATACATATTTCACTGCTTAAGAAACCGGCAAATAGTTTTACAAAGCAGTTTTAACATTTTATTTTCATAACAGCAATTTATGAAAGTTCCAGATGGTCCACAGACTCATCAGAATTTGGTATTGTCAGTCTTTTAAAAGTTAGCTACGACTCAGTGTATAATGCTGTCTTGTCATTTTAGTTACAACTCTTAGACAAGTAATGATGTTGATCACATTTTCATAGGCTTATTAGATGCCTGTATATATATTTTTGTAAAGTATTTTTCCAAATCTTTTGACCTTTCTAAAAATAGATTACTCTTCCTCATTCTTTCTTTAAAAGTTTGTTATTTTATTATTGAGTTTAGTTCTTTATAGATTCTTGATACAAACTTTCTGTTACTGATATGTGTTGTGAATGAATATTTTCTCATTTGTGGTCTCGCCTCCTCTCTGCTCCTCTCCCCTCTCCTCCTCTCCCCTTCCCTGCCCTCCCCTCCCCTCCCCTCCCCTCCTGTCTCCTTCCTTCTCCTCTCCTTTCCTTTCTTCTCTTCTTTTTCTTTGACAGAGTCCTGCTCTGTTGCCCAGGCTGGAGTGCAGTGGCACTATCTTGGCTTACTGCAACCTCTACCTCCCAGGTCCAAGCATTTCTTCTGCATCAGCCACCTGAGTTGCTGGGATTACAGGTGTGTGCCACCATACCTGCTAATTTTCATATTTTTAGTAGAAACAAGGTTTCTCCATATTGGCCAGGCTGGTCTCTAATTCCTGACCTCAAGTGACCTGCCCACCTCAGTCCTCCAAAGTGCTGGGATTACAGGCATGAGCCACCATGCCTGGCCAGTTTCTTTTAATAATCAAATGTTTTAAGTTTTGATGAGGTAATAATTTATCAATGTTCTATTTAGTGCTTTCTGTATCTTTTCTAAGAATTCATCACAGGGGCTCCGAAGGTCATGAAGATATTCTCCTTTATAGCTCTTGCTGTTACATTTAAATTTATGATCCATTTGAGTTCATTTATGTATGGTATGAAGAAGGTTTTTAAAAATATAAATATCCAGTTATTCCAGCACCATTTGTTGAAAACCTTTTCTTTCCCTGCTAAATTTATTTCATACTCTCATAAAAAATTTATGTGTTGGATACCTTTCTGGATTCTTGATTCTGTTCTATGGATTTACTTTTCTATCCTTTTGTCAATACCACATTGAATATTGCAGCTTTTTACAGGTCTAGGAATTAAGTAGCATAGATCATCTGACTTCACCTCTCTTTTTCACAATGATTTTGTAAATTTTAGATTTTTAAAAATTTCTGTATAAGATTTCGTCTTGTCACTTTCTTAAAAAATATCCTACTTGGATTTTGATTGGGATTGCATTAGATCCACCGATCATTTAGGGACAAATGGATTTTAACAATACTGACACTTCCATTCCATGAATATGGCATAGGTTGTGAATTTAATTGTATTCTCCCCACCAAAAAATGTCTCACAGTATGTTGGAATATAACCGTATTTAGAAATAGGATCATTGCAGATGTAATCAGTTAAGTTCATAGGAGATCATATTGGATGAGGGAGGTCCCTTAATCAAGTATATAACTATTGTCCTTAGAAGAGAAGACAGACATATGAAGTGCTGTGTGGTGATGGAGGAAGAGATGGAAATGCTGCACCTGTATGTCAAGGAATGCCAATAATTAGAAACTAAGAAGAGGCAAGAAAGGGTTCTTCTCTACAGATTTCAGGGGAAATATATATTTGCCAACACCTTGATTATAAACTTTTGGCCTCCAGAACTATGAGACAATAACATTTCTGTTTGAACCTTCTTATTATGTTTATTTATCTTTATTCTCTACTCTCTTCTCCAGTCCCCACTGGTTCTCTTGTTCATCAATTTTATTTAGACAACAGTAAGTTTAAATAATGTATTTGATTGCCATTGTTTCTTGATTCATTCTTCTTCCTCAACTTGAAGTTATAGCTGAAAGATTTGTTATTCAGGTACATCCATTAGGCTATTCATCTCATCTATTATGTTTTTGAATTATAAATTTAACAATTCTATTTTCATTTTTGTCACTGTTGATTCATTATTCTTCAATATCTTTTTTCTTTCCAAAAATATTAATTATATTTACCTAAAGTTTAATTCTAGATGTTTTATTATCTGTGTTTCTCAGGTGTAAGTTCTTCTGTTTGCTTCCTTACTTTCAAAGTGCTAATGATAAAATGATAAACTTCATGTATATTAAAAATGGCTTTGTCCTAAAATGAAGGAGAAGTGCGTATTTATTCTTTCTTCCCATACTTTGCAACTGAAATCCCCTTCTTGACCAGATTAACTGAGAGGAGTGGTAAAAGAGATTGTTGGAGTTTTTGTTTTTAGCTATTTTTTGGTATAAGAGATAGACTGATGAGGTATGCTGCTTAGTGAAGTATCTTTGCAGATGCATTTCTGAGTTGAACCAAATTGTTCCTAGTCTCAGGAGTCATTAGACCACTGCTCTACAATTTGCCTTAAGCACTTCTACCATCTGAAGACATATAGCTCTGTTGCAGCTTCCTAGTGCACATGGGTGTTAATGCATGTAGGGGTAAATTGCCTTGGCTGATATCGCCACAGTTATCCAACTAAACACTTGTTAATTTCCCCTCAGTCTCTTTCTGCCCTCTTCTTCTGCCATGTTCAGACACAACTTGACCTTGATGTTGCTTTGCTATTCTGTAGTAGATTTAGGTTGTGTTTTCCGCAATGTTTCTGGTTCTCTAAGATTTATTCTTTTTTTAATGTGAAAAATTATGACACAGTCACTAAAAAATTTCTATGTTATTTCTAGGGTTTTGTATAGGAAGGAATACTTTACTGTTTCCATTGAACAAAAAGATCATTCCTGAACAAACAAAATTTTAGAAAACATTAAGTTACCTAGGTCAGAAACCTAGAAGTCATCCAAAGGAGAGATATATTAACATTTAAGATTTTTGGGCTGGGTGTGGTGGCTCATGCCTATAATCCCAGCACTTTGGGAGGCCGAGACCGGTGGATTGCCTGAGGTCAGGAGTTTGAGATCAGCTTGGCTAACATAGCGAAACCCTGTCTCTACTGAAAAATAGAAAAAAAAGTACAAAAAATTAGCTGGGCGTGGTGGCAGGTGCCTGTAATCCCAGCTACTTTGGAGGCTGAGGCAGGGGAATCACTTGAACCCAGGAGGCAGAGGTTGCAGTGAGCTGAGATTGCACCATTGCACTCCAGCCTGGGCAACAAGAGCAAAACTCCATCTCAAAAAAAAAAAAAAAAAAGAAAAGATTTTTGTATTTTCAGTTAAAAATTTTAGCAAACAATGGTTTTGTTCCATGAGTACTTCTAAGTTATAAATGTAAATTGACTGAAGTACAACATAACTTGAAAGAAATCAGAATATTATCATAAATATTCAGCATATAAAAATTATGAGGCATGACATTACAAAAATGGCTGAGTAGAAGGGAATTTGCTCATATTTCCCCTCCTCAACAATGAATTCTGTATCCATCCACAGTCAAAAGTCTCTGTGGAAGTCTTTAAATTAAGGTTCATCTAGGCTGGAAGGCTGTGTGAACCTTGAAGTCCTAATGAGAACAGTAGCAGACCTGGGCTTAAAGTGTCCCTCAGTGCTGAGATGGCTGCAGTTGGTCACAAGCTATGGGGAGACCACAGTTAGTTACCTTAGAATCTCTGAAAAGTTCTTTGGTGAAGGACAGGCACAAAGAAAGCCAGACTTCAAAAACTGAAATACCTTATCCCTCAATACACAGCATTATCACACTTCTACAAGTACCAAAAACATTTGGGGAAATATGACCTCACCAAACAGAGAAAACAAGGCAGCAGAGAGTGACCCTCAGTTATGGACATGTGCAATCTCTCAGACAAAGGATTCAAAATAGCTGTTTTAAGGAAGCTCAATGAACTTCAACAAAACACAGAGAATCAATTCAGAAATGTATCAGAAAAAAGTTAACAGACAGGTTAAAATAATGTTTAAAAAAATCAAACAGAAATTTCGGAGCTGAAAAATATAATGAATGATATTGAAAATGCCACAGAGAGCATCAACAGCAGAATTGATCAAAAAGAAGAAAGAATCAGTGATTTAAAAAAGAGACTACATGAAAATACACAGAGGAGAGAAAAGAAAAAAAAGAATGAAAAGAAATGAACAAAGCTTACAGAATCTGTGGGACAACATAAAAGAGTAAATATTCAGATTATTGGAGAGAAAGATGAAACTGAGAAAGAAAAAGAAGTACAAAGCTTATTTAAAAAATAATAACAGAAAACCCTCTAAACCTAGAGAAAGATGTAAATACACAGGTACAGGAAAGTCAAAGATCACCAATCAGATTCAACCCAAATAAAAATATTCTAAAACATATCATAATTAAACTTGCAAAGGTCAAAGACAAAGAGAAAACCCTGAAAGCAGTGAGAGAAAAGAAGAAAATAACATATAAGAGGGAGTGGGACGATATTTTCAGAGTGCTGAAGAAAAAAGCAAGAATATGCTACTCAGTGAAATTAGCCCTCAGGAAATAAAGGATAGATAAAAAGACTTTCCCAGACAAACAGCGTTGAGGGAATTTATTGTTTCCAGATCTGTCCTATAATAAATGCTAAAGGGATTTCTTCAAATCTAAAGAAAAGGTATATGATGTTTTTGGTAAGCCTTACAGTAAACAAAAGCAAAACCTTATAACAGATACACTAAAAATAAAAAGCAATGAATTAAAACATACTATCAGGGAAAATCACTTAACCACAAAGAAAAGAAGAAAGGAAGAAATGATGTGAGGAGTTACACAATAATTAGTAAACAAGCAAGAAAATGGAAATAGTAAGGCCTTACCTATCAATAATAACAATAATTTTTAATGGACTAAATTCTCCAATTAACAGATATAAAGTGGTTGAATGGATTAAAAAACTCAGACAGGCATGGTGGCATGCCCATAATCCCAGCTACTCAAGAGACTGAGGTGGGAGGATTGCTTGAATCCAGGAGTGTGAGAACAGCCTGGGCAACATAATGAGACCTAATCTTTACAAAAAAACCAAGACTTTACTATATGCTGCTTACAGGAAACTTTCTTCTCCCATAAAGACACACATAGGCTGAAAGTGAAGGAACAAAAAAAGCTATTCCACACAAATAAAAAACTAACGGAAGAACAGGAATAGCTACACTTATATTAGATAAAACAGATGTTAAGTCAGAAACTGTCAAAAGAGACAAAAGGTAACTGTATAATAATAAAGAGGTCAATTCAGTAAAAGGATATAAAAATAGTAAACATATATGCAACCATCATTGGAACACTCCAATATAGGAAGCAAATATTAATAGGGCCAAAAGAAGAGCTAGAATGAAATACAGTAATAATAGGGGACTTCAGCATTCTACTTTCAACAATGGATGGATCATCCTGGCAGAAAATAAATTTAAAAAATTAGTGTAAAACTACTTACTCTAGACCAAATGGATCTAATGGGCATTTACAGAAGATTTTTAGTCTTCTGACTAAAGATATAAGTGATTTAAATACTGCAGTTACAATATGAGCATAACAATTATGTTAGTGACCTTTTCTTTAGATTTGAAGAAATCCCTTTAGCATTTATTATAGGACAGATCTGGAAACAATAAATTCCCTCAATGCTGTTTGTCTGGGAAAGTCTTTTTATCTATCCTTTATTTCCTGAGGGCTAATTTCACTGAGTAGCATATTCTTGCTTTTTTTTTCAGCACTCTGAAAATATCGTCCCACTCCCTCTTATATGTTATTTTCTTCTTTTCTCTCACTGCTTTCAGGGTTTTCTCTTTGTCTTTGACCTTTGCAAGAATATTAATTCAATTGCTGCAGAATACAGTCTTCTCATCTGTACATAGAACATGCTCTAAGACAGACCCTATGTTAGGTCACAAAACAATCCCAAATAAATTTAAAAATACCAAAATCACATCAAGCATTCTTCCTGACCACAACAAAGTAAAAGAACATTCAAAAACCTCAATAATAAGAGGGACTTTGAAAACTGCACAAAGACATGGAAATTAAACAATATTCTCCTGAACAATTAATGGGTCAATGAAGACATTAAGAAGGAAATTTAAAAATTTATTTACTTTTATGTGGAGCATATTTTTAAAAGTAAATAAATTTATTGAAATAAATTAAAATGAAAACACAACATACTAGAACTTATGAGACACAGCAAAAATGTGTCTAAGAAGAAAGCTTATAGCAGCAAATGCCTTCATCCAAAAAACAGGTAGCAAATAAACTACCTAATGATACACCTCAAGGAACTAAAAAAGCTGGAATAAATCAAACCCAAAATTTGTACAAGGAAAAAAATAAAGATCAGAGCAGAAAAATAAAATTGAGACAAAAATAATAAAAAGACCAACAAAATGGAAAATTGTTTTTTTTGAAAAGATAAACATCAACAAACTTTTAGCTAGATTAACTTAGAAAGAGTACAGAAGGACCAAATAAATAAAATCAGAGATGAAAAATAAAACATTGCAACTGATACCACAGAAATACAAGGGACCATTAGAGAATATTATGAACAATTATACGCCAACAAATTGGAAAGCCTAGAAGAAATGGATAAATTTCTGACAACATACAACCAACCAAGATTGAGCCATGAAAAAAATAGAAAGCATAAACAGGTCAATAATGAGTATCAACATCAAAGAAGTAATAAAATGTCTCACATCAACGAAAATGCCAGGACCTCTATTAAATTCTACCAAACATTTGAAAAATAACTTACATAAATTCTATTCAAACTATTTCCAAAAATAGAAGAGGAAGAAATGGTTTCAAACTCTTTATATGAGGCCACTACTACCGTGATACCAAAACTGGAAAACCTATGGGCCAATATCTCTGATGACCATATATGTAAAAACCCTGAAAAATATTAATAAACAGAATTCAACAACACATTAAAAAGATAATTAGCTATGATCAAATGGTATTAATCCTAGGGATGCAAGGATGACTCAATATATGTTAATCGATAAACAAAATACATCACATCAACAGAATCAAGAACAAAAACTGTATGATCATTTCAATAGATGCTAAAAACGTTCTGTTAAATTCAACATCTCTTCATGATAAAAACCCTTAACAAACGGTATATAAGGAATGTGCCTCAACACAAAAAAGCTATATATGATAAGCCCGCAGCTACATATTATCATACTATAACAGAAAAAAGTAAAAGCCTTTCCACTAAGATCTGAAACAAAACCAGATGGCCACTTTCACCACTGTTATTCAACATAGTACTGAAGTCCTACCTACAGCAATTAGGCAAGACAAAGAAATAGAGTGCTTCCAAATTGGAAAGAAAAAAGTCAAATTATTACTATTTGCAAATGACATGATTTTTTAAGAAAAAGCTAAAGGCTTCATGAAAAAACCTCTTAGAATTGATACATGAATTTAGTAACATTGCTGGATATAAAATCAATGTATAAAAATCAGTAGCATTCCTGTACAGTAACAGTGATCAATCTGAAAAAGAAATCGAGAGCACAATTCCATTTACAAAATCTATCAAAAATATACTTAGGAATCAAGTTAATCAAAGAAGTAAAAGATCTATACAAGGAAAACTATAAAACACTTATGAAAGAAATTGAAGAGGACACAATTAAAAAGATATTTCATGCTCATAAATTGGAAGAATTAATATTGTCAAAATGTCTATACTACCCAAAACTATCTATAGATTCAATGCAATTCCTATCAAAATATCAATGATATTATTCACAAAAATAGAAAAAACAACCTTAAAATTTGTATAGAACCACAAAAAAACCCAAACAAATAAAGCAAACCTGAACAAAAAGACCAAAGCTGAAGGCACACACTATCTGATTTCATATTATACTGCAAAGTTATAGTAACCAAAACAGCATAATACTGACCTAAAAACAGACAAGTAGACCAGTGGAACAGAAGAGAAACCAGAAATAAATCCACACACTCATTTTCAACAAAGGCACTAAAAACTTATACTGGGGGAAAGGACAGCCTTTTTAATCAATGGTGCTTGTTAAACCTGGATATCCACATGTACAAGAATGAAACTAGATTCCCATCTTTCACCATACACAAAATCAACTCCAGCAGATTAAACACTTAAATGTAAAATCTGAAACTATGAAACTACTATAAGAAATTAGGGAAAGGCTACAGGATATTGGTGTGGGCAAAACTTTTTTGGGTAAAAGATCAAAAGCACAGGAAACCAAAGCAAAAACAGACAAATGGGATCACATCAAGCTAAAACGTTTCTGCACAGCAAAAAGAACAATTAACAAAGTGAAGAAAAACAACGACAGAATGAAAGAAAATATTTACAAACTATCCATCCGATAAGGGTGTAATAACTAGAATATATAAGGAACTCAAACAACTTAATAGAAAAAAAAAAAAAAGAAAAACCCAGATGTCCAATTAAAAATGGGCAAAAGACCTCAACAGACATTTCTCAAAAGAAGACATACACATGACCAACTGGTATATGAGAAAATGCTCAACATCACTAGTCATCCGGGAAATGTAAATAAACAAAACTACAATGAGATATCATCTTACCCCAGTTAGAATATACATTATCAAAAGGACAAAAAATAAAAAATGCTGATGAGAATACATAGAAAGGGAAACACTTATACACTGTCTGTGGGAATGTACAGTAGTACAACCCTTATGTAAAACAATACAAAATTTCCTCAAAAAAGAAACCCAAAAATATAACTATCATATGATCAAGCAATTTCACTCCTGGTTATATATCTAAAGGGAAAAATCAATATATTGAAGAGGTATTTGTACCCTCATGTTTATTGCAGAACTATTCATAATAGCTAAGATATGGAATCAACCTATGTTCATTAACAGGTGAATGAATTTTAAAATGTGGCATACACACATAATGGAATACTATTCAGTCATCAAAAATAAAAAAATTCTGTCATTTGCAACAACATGGATGGTCAGTATGTTAAGTAAAATAGGCCAAGTACAGAAAAATAAATATCACATGTGCTCTTATATGTGGGAGCCAAAAAAGTGGATTTCATGTAGGTAGAAAGTAGAATGATGGTTATTATCGGTAAGGAACAGAATGAAGGAGAGAAGGATGCAGAGAGATTGGTTAATGAATACAAAAATGCAATTAGATAGAATGAATAAGTTCTAGTAGTTGATAGCATAGTACAGAAATTATAGTCAACAATAATTTATTGTATATATTTCAAAATAGTAAGGAAAGAATTGCAACGTTTCCAACACAAAGTAAAGATAAATATTTGAGGTGGTGAATATCTTAATTACTCTGACTTGATCATTGCAAGTTGTGTACATGTATCAAAACATCACGTGCCCCAAAATATGAATAACTATGATACAGCAATAATAAATATCTAAAATTGCTTTACAATTACTTATGTGTACATAAGTATTGTATAATACTGTGATTAACATAAATTAATTATGAATTTCCAAGGGATAATGCCTAAGAGCATTTTATTTAAAAAATTCTAAATTTAAAGGTTAATTACATCAGCCTTTGATATTAATGATGATGTTAGCCCAAATTTTTACAAAGAATAAATAGGTCAAAAATTCCAAAGTTTTGGAATCTGAAAGGTTTAACTACAGACCTTTAGAAAAGTTCTGTTTCATCTAAACTGCCTGGGACGCAATCTACCATCAGTTTAATTTTTCTAACATTTTATTTTATGGCCTTTATTAGGCATATTCTTATTGTTTTGGCCTTTTAATCCCTCTTTTCCTGATTTTTAAGCTTGCCATTATGGTAGTGCCTCTATGCAACGTTTCTTTATGTGTAAATGCCATTATATTATATTTATCTGTCATGGTCAATCAATACTCATTGAGTACTTATTATTTAGGACTACAAAACGTAGCAGTAATAATGATAATAAGAATAACAATTATATTTATTAAATATATTTTATGTAATAGCTACTGCACTAAGCACTTTATATGTCACATTTGATTGAATTCTCACATAGCTTCCTCATCTATCACAGATAAGGAAACTAAGGCTAAGAAGGTTTAAGTAACTTGTCTAAAGTTACAGAGACAATAATGACAGAGAAAGATTTGAATCTGAACTTTTTGACTCCAGAGCCTTACACTAAGCAGATATTTATGAATTATTTTGCTGAATAAATGGTTTAAATAATATATTCTTAGCTTTTGATTTCTCAGTAACTTTTACTTATCATCTAAGCTCCTTTTTACTTCTAAACTTCTATCTTTATTTTCAATATATGAATAAAATTTTCAATTATATTTCATCTTCCTGGATAAATGTCATTCTAGAAAACACATGCATCTTACAATATTTCAAGTGAAACACTTTGGCTAAGCAAAACTTCAAGGTACACCTTACTCTTCAATAGAAAGATTTACTGCTCAAGGTTAAAATTAAATGCCAGTGAAAAAGCTTATGGCTAACTTTTAAAGGGCAACATTTTTTGGTTAAGAGAATAATCATATTGTTTCCAATGCACTTTCATTTATATTATAACTTATTTTGCAATAAGACTGTGTAACAATCAGAGAAGTACAATAACCTTTCCCTATACAGGAGCAGGAGGCAGTAAGTGATAGAACTGAGAGTGGATCTCAGGGAATTCCCACATTCTTCTCAGCTCAGGTTTCTTCCCAGGGCACCATCATAGCTATGCCCAGTAGTCTGGCTCCCCAGGCTCATGTTTGGCATATTGATTTGTCTTCCTTAAATCATATTAGAGTCCAGAGATAAAAATCTCATTGTGAAATGTGGAACTGCTCTACACACATCATAATTCGTATCCATCATCTTTTGGCTGAAAAACATGATCAGTCTGTTATGTGCTATTAATAGTTCCAAACAGTGCAACAAAATATAAAATGAATGAGTATGTCCCACATATGTTCTCCTTACTATTATTTTCTGCTTAAAGGATATGTCTGATGATATCAATGCTCTAAATTTCTCACAGATTCTTTCAGATCTGATATTACTCTTTCTACTCCCCTCTGTAAAAGGCAGACTTTCCTTAGGGAAAATCAGAGGGAAAGGGCACTTTTTCATACTGCCTGGAAATAATAGGTAAAATTGCCTGTGAAACACTTTATCAAACAGTGCTGGACTAAAGTGAAAGCACAATTTGCTTACAGTTAAATTTCTGGTTCACTGCATTTTACAAACTATTTTATAATGGAAAACAAATGTGTATCAAATTTGAAACAAAGGGAGAAGTTAGAAACTATTTTCCTAATTAGAGAATGGTTATCAAACATGTGTTGTTTTTCAATGTAAATAAATTTGGAAGATACCTTACTGAGTTATATTGATTTGTCTTTGCATATCTTGGATGAATTTGTCTGTGACAAATAATGAAAAATATATATATGAATCGAGCTAGACATTTTTATTTTTACACAGTGATAATTACGTTCCCTTCTCATTAACATTCCCATGAACTTCAAACATTAAGTGAGATTTTTGTTCCACTTTATCAGAGTTTTTCTACACATGGTATGGTCTTTGAAGTTAATTGGAGCCCTCCATGTCAAAGTAAGATGAGAATTAAGAGTGAAAGCAAGCCCTGGCATCACTATCACAGAACTTGTGATAACCTCGATTGCAAGACCAGACAAGTTCTAACCACTGTACAGAGAGCTCTGCCTACAGGTAACGCCCGGGGGACAATACACTACGAAAACAACAAAGCACTGGCTGCTGCAGACAAGCACAAGGACTTGAATGTGAAAAGCAAATTTTCTTTTATCTCTCTCATATCACTGAATACTTGACTGAGAAATAGACATCAGAAGGCTTTTATTCACATTTAACCTACTGTGTAAATGACACCCATTAGAACAATAGTTTAAAGTGATAAGAGATCGATCATCCCAACTACCTATGTCTAAACTAAATATAAATAATATGTTCTGAGCACTGTATTGGTCACTGTGGATACAATCCTAAACAAAGCAAAAACAGAGTTTGTAGTCTTTCATCTTGGACGAAAAGTCAATGGCAATATTCCTGGATAAAAGTTATACTATGGTAATTTTTAGAGTTACTATATTTTGTAACACTTTAATAATGAAGACCCACTTTTGTTTTTATTACTATTAATTTATGCATGCTTGTTATTGTGAAGAATCTTTCTTACATTATCTCATTTAGTCATTTTAACAACCCTAGGAAACAGGTGTCTTTCTTCATTTTTAGCTGCTTGAGAGATGGAAGATTAAAAGGTTAAGTATTTTGCCCAGGGTCAAATAATAAATGAGTGGAGAGTTCAAATTCAGATCTGCCTCACTCTGAACTTACAAACAACAGGCTGTAATGCTCTTTAAAATGAGAAGTATGATTTGCAAGACTTTCAAGTCTCATATACATGGAGTCTTATTGAAAAGAGAAGAAAAGCATTAAGTAACTGGTACATGTCTAAGAAGTGCAGAAAAAGACTCTTCTCAGAATTTAATTTTCTTCTTGACAATCAGGGACCCCCACCAGACAGAGCATGAAGGTTGGTAACAGCATATGGGCAGAGTACATGTTTTCTTTTCTTCAGCATTTAATAAAACATTGACTGCATTGAGGTTCTTTGTTTTACTGTTTGTTTTCAATTTTAAAAATATTTTGCTGATGAGCATTGAATAAAGTAGGTATTTAGCAGGACCAGTGCAAGCAGATGCTGCATTGAGTCAAGTTTTCTAGCTGGGTATTGCCTCATGCTCTGCCTTGCCCATCTCCATACTCTCAATATTGGCTACACAGTGTCTTCATTCACATGTTAAGGGAGGTGAAACTTTTAAATGAGTTTGAAAAAAGCTAATATTTTGCACCCAATTTCTGGAATTGAATTTACATTAAGCCATTGTCAAAGTTATAAAATTGTTAAATTTTACTAGAGAGAGTTGTTGAGGACCTACATTTAAAATAATTTCATGAGAATTTATTTTGAAGACAGTCTGAGGTGAACATTCTTTGAGTATCTGGCTCATGTAATATCCATATACTCTGCATATAGTAAGTCAATATATTAAAGAAAATATATTGCTTTTAAACTCACACACCTAAATTTTTCCCCTGCTCATAAATTTTACATGATTAAAAAGCAAAGAAATAGCACACAACTATAAACTAATGGTATTCTAACTAAGAAAATTTGTTTTAACCATAAACATGCATAATAAGACCCATTTACGCATCTATATAACACACAAATACTAAATACATAGATGTGTTATTTTGATCCAATGAATCTGAATAAACTGCCACCTCATAAGCGGGTTATAGGTTTGGTGGTATAATTCTTATTTTCTGAGGGAGAAAATACAGAACCATCTCTTTCCTGGGTTAATGAGGGGTAGTACACTGACACCCCTCCACTCTGTTATGGATTTCAAAGTTATCTTTTCAATACAAAAATTTTCTCAACTATTGAAAAATCCATCTCATTCTCAAAGAAGCAGTCAAATATTCCTCTTGTAAGTAAGTACAGATAGCTAACTTTCACAGCAGAAATCCCAGTTAAATTTTATGTGTGATTGCTTCCTTATTTGATATTCTGTTTCCTCAGTATTCTAGACTCTCTTTGAGTTTGATAACAAGATGGTTTTATTCTTTCACAGTTTATGCCTAACATGCATTAGGGGTTCAATAAATATCTACTGGATAAATAAATAAATTAGAACAAAAGATTTGAAAAATGATTTTTGTGTCTTTTCTAAGTTTAAGATTCTATAGCATGGAAACTTCATATGGAGCTAAAAAAAAATGCCTGAATAGCCAAAGCACTTTTAAGCAAAAAGAACAAATCCCCTGACATCACATTGGCTGATTTCAGATTATACCACAAGGGTCTAGTAACTAAAATGGCATGGTACTGGTACAAAAATAGACACATAGATCAATGAAACAGAATCCAGAATCCAGAAATGAAGTCACATAACTACAACCAACTGATCTTCAATAAAGTGGGCAAAAGTAAACAATGTGGAAAGGACATACTATTCAATAAATAATGCAGATACAATTGGCTAGCCATATGCAGAGGAATAAAACTAGACTCCTATCTCTCATCATATATAAAAATTAATCCAATATGGACTAAAAACCTAAATAGAAGACTTGAACCTATAAAAATCCTAGAAGAAAACTGAGGAAAAACTTTTCTGGACATTGGCCTAGGCAAATAATTCATGACAATGACCCCAAAAGCAAATGCAACAAAAACAATAATAGACACGAGACCTAATTAAACTAAAAAGCTCTGCACAGTGAAAGGAATAATCAACAGACAATCTACAGAATGAGATAAAATATTTGCAAATTATGCCTCCAATAAAAATTAGTATCCAGAATCTACAAGACACTCAAACAACTCAACAAGAAAAAACAAGCAACCCTATTAAAAATTGAGCAAAGAACATGACCAGAAATTTTTTAAAGGAAGAAATATAAGTGACCAACACACCTATGAAAAAATGCTCAAAATCACTAATCATCAGAGGAATGCAAATTAAAACTACACTGAAATATCATCTTATGCCAATCAGAATGGTTACTATTAAAAAGTCAAAAAATAATAGATGTTGGCATGGATTTAGAGAAAGGGAATGCTAATACACTGTTGGTGGGAATGTAAATTAATACAACCTCTATGGAAAACAATATGGAAATACCTCAAACAACTAAAAATAGAACTACTGTTTAACTCAGCAATCCCACTCCTGGGCATCTACCCAAAGGAAGAGAATGTATTACATAAAAAAAACACCTGCACTCAGATGTGTATTGCAGCACTATTCACAATAGCAAAATAATGGAATTAACCTAAGTGTCTGCCAATGATTGATTGGATAGAGAAAATGTGGTATACACACCATTGAATACTATGCAGCCATAAAAAAAGAATAAAGTCTTTGCAGCAATGTGGACAGACCTGGAGGTCATTATCCTAACTCACTCAGAAGCAGAAGATCAAGTATCACATGCTCTCACTTGTAAGTGGGAGCTAAACAAAGTTTACACATAGACATAATGACGGTGATAACAGACGCTGGGAATTCCAAAAGTGGGGAGAGGGTCCAGGGAGTGAGAGCTGAAAAATTATCTATTGGGTACAATGTTCAATATTTGGGTGATGAGTACATTAGAATCCAAATCCCCACCATTACACATTTAATTCCCATGTAACAAACAAGTAGGTGTACCCTCTGAATCTTAATTTTTTTATAAAAGGATTTGGGATTTAAAAAATTCTGTAGCACAAGAGTTAATAGAAAGAGTTATTGAGTACATTGTATCAAACACTCATATATCATTTAATTCAACCCTTACAACATCTGAGGGAGTAGTTATTCTTTTACCTATTTTACAGATGAGGATATAGGTTGAGATAGATTACACAACTATAAAGTACTAGAGCTGACATCTGACAAAGGGCTAATATCCAGAACCTACAAAGAACTCAAATTTACAAGAAAAAAACAAACAAACCCATCAAAAAGTTGGCAAGGGATATGAACAGACATTTCTCAAAAGAAGACATGCATACAGCCAACAGACACATGAAAAAATGCTCATCATCACTAGCCATCAGAGAAATGCAAATCAAAACCACAATGAGATACCATCTCACACCAGTTAGAAAGGCAAACAATAAAAAAGTCAGGAAACAACAGGTGCTGGAGAGGATGTGGAGAAATAGGAACACTTTTATACTGTTGGTGGGATTGTAAACTAGTTCAACCATTATGGAAAATAGTATGCCGATTCCTCAAGGATCTAGAACTAGAAGTACCATATGACCCAGCCATCCCATTACTGGGTATATACCCAAAGGATTATAAATCATGCTGCTATAAAGACACATATACATGTATGTTCGTTGCAGCACTATTCACAATAGCAAAGACTTGGAATCAACCCACATGTCCATCTGTGACAGACTGGATTAAGAAAATGTGGCACATATACACCATGGAATACTATGCAGCCATAAAAAAGGATGAGTTTGCGTCCTTTGTAGGGACATGGATGCAGCTGGAAACCATCATTCTCAGCAAACTATCGCAAGAACAGAAAACCAAACACTGCATGTTCTCACTCATAGGTGGGAACTGAACAATGAGATCACTTGGACACAGGAAGGGGAACATCACACACCAAGGCCTATTATGGGGAGAGAGGACGGGGGAGGAATTGCATTGGGAGTTATACCTGACGTAAATGACGAGTTGATGGGTGCTGACAAGTTGATGGGTGCAGCACACCAACATGGCACAAGTATACATATGTAACAAACCTGCACGTTATGCACATGTACCCTAGAACTTAAAGAAAAAAAAATTAAAAAAACACAACAAAACAAAACAAACCAGAAAGTAGTAGAGTTGAGACGTGACAACATGCTAGCAGCCCTCACTCTCAGTGCATCCTCGGCCTCGTCGTCCACTCTGCCCTTCAGTCTGCCACAGCACTGTGGGAGCCCCTCTCTGGGCTGGCTGAGGCTGGAGCTGGTTCCCTCTGCTTGTGGGGAGGTGTGGAGGGAGAGGCCCGGGTGGAACTCGAGGCTGCATGTGGCACTTGCGGGCCAGCACGAGTTCCGGGTGGGCTGGGCTTGGCGGGCTCTGCACTCAGAGTGGCTGGCCCATGCCCTCAGTGAGGGGCTTAGCACCTGGGCCAGCAGCTGCAGAGGGTGCCCCGTCCCTGAGCAGTGCGGCCTGCCAGCATTATGCTCGAATTCTTGCCAGGCCTCAGCTACCTCCCCATGGGGCAGGGCTCAGGGCCTGCAGTCCACCATGCCCAAGCCTCCCCCTCCGTCATGGGCTCCTGCATGGCCTGAGCCTCCCCGACAAGCGCTGCCCCCTGAGCCATGGCATGCAGTCCCATCCACCGCCCAAGGGTTGAGGAGTGCAGGCACAGGGCATGGGACTGGTGGGCAGCTCTGCCTGCAGCCCCTGTGCGGGATCCACTGGGTGAAGCCAGCTGGGCTCCTGAGTCTAGTGAGGACTTGAAGAACCTTTATGTCTAGCTAAGGGATTGTAAATACACCAATCAACACCCTGTATCTAGCTCAAAGTTTGTAAAAACACCAATCAGTACTCTGTATCTAGCTAACCTAGTGGGGACTTGGAGAATCTTTATGTCTAGCTAAGGGATTGTAAATACACCAATGAGAACCCTGTGTCTAGCTCAAGGTTTGTAAATGCACCAGTCAGTGCTCTGTGTCTAGCTAACCTAGTGGAGACTTGGAGAACTTTTATGTCTAGCTAGAGGATTGTAAATGCACCAATCAGCACTCTGTCTAGCTCACGGATTATAAACACACCAATCAGCACCCTGTCAAAATGACCAAATCAGTTCTCTGTAAAACGGACCAATCAGCTCTGTAAAACAGACCAATCAGCTCTCTGTAAAATGGACCAATCAGCAGGATGTGGGTGGGGCCAGATAAGGGAATAAAAGCATGCTGCCCAAGATAGCCAGGGCAAGGGTGCTCAGGTCTGCTTCCATACTGTGGAAGGTTTGTTCTTTTGCTCTTTACAATAAATCTTGCTGCTGCTCACTCTTTGGGTCCACACCACCTCTATGAGCTTATAACATCGCGAAGGTCTGCAGCTTCAGTGCTGAAGTCAGCAAGACCACGAACCCACCAGAAGGAAGAAACTGCGGACACATCTGAACATCTGAAGGAACAAACTCTGGACACACCATCTTTAAGAGCTGTAACACTCACTGTGAGAGTCCGCGGCTTCATTCTTTAAGTCAGCGAGACCAAGAACCCACCAATTCTGGACACAGGGTTACATTTCCTACTGAGGTCTGTGTGAATACTGAGGCCATGCTGACCCTTGTGGAGTACAGCCTCCGACATGTTGCTTGATTGGGACGTGTTCTGTAAGCCAAGCAGTTCTAATTATATAAGAGAACTAATAATGCTCATAAACCCCCAAAATATCAGGACTTTAAACTAGTTCAGATAATTCAAAAAAAATAATCACTACTAGGCTTAAGACCAACCTAATGAACTGTTTGTCTTAATTTTCTTTCAATGATCTTAATCTCCCAAAATTCATCTAGTATTCTTCACCTATTAAGGAAACATACACTTGAGTTTTTCTGAGACAGTCCCAGTTTACGCCTATATTCCTGGTGATGTTATTAATAATACCTCCTTTTACCCATAGAAGTGTTCCACTTTATATTTCTGATCATCCTACCTGTCAGGGCTCTCTTGGTTTCTGCCCTCCCAGGATCCATTGTGCTTCTGTTGTTTGGGGCCCAAACTATGGAGTTCAACTTACTAGAAACTTTGTCTTCTCATTCTGTAGCAAAATTACCTGCCCAGAAAGCAATGCCCTCAGTCCTTACTTTTTAGGACCAACGATTCTACTCCAAGCTCTGCCTGACGTAAATGTTCCTTCCTTCGCAGGTGACACACATATATTTTAAATGAAACTTCCATTTAGACAGATTTTTTTAATAACCAAAGTTAAGTTGACCCTTCTACTTAAAACAGGTTGTAGCCATTGTCTTAATCCATTACAGGTTTTCTGCACCCAACACTAAAACTATGTAAGCCAGTTTTACTTTTAGGGAAAGGGATTACATTTCCTCACCTCTGATAATGATCACTTCTTTGGAGTTCCTTCCACTTTAGGCTTATAAGCAAATATTGGGTTGATGCTTGGTAAATTCCCTGGATTAGAGTGAAGTATTGCTCAAATTCTGAAAGTCCAATTAGCATGCTTCACTGATGCCTCTTTTTAACTAATGCTATGTTGTACCCCTTTCTTCTACTCATCCCAGGGTTTGGTTCAACTTCAGATGACTCAAATCAACAAGATTCTATTATGATTTACTGTGACATAGTAACTCATTTGACCCATAATTTTTTTTTATTTTACTCTGTGTCTTGCAGACAAAATAAGAGAGTGAATTTGTTAAAATGTCAGAAATGTTTTGTCAGACTAAAAATGTCTTTATTATTTTAAAGGGAAAATTTTGCACCCAGTGATATAGTTTTCAAAAGTGAACACCTTGTGTGGAATAAAACTTTATTGAGTTTATATTTGAAAAATGCTAATTTTAAAAATATACTTAAAATTTACTGTCACTTCAAAGGACAATTGACTTTCCTAACTGGAAATTTTATTGTTAATATGATAAATAACAGTGATTCAAAAGAGTTCTTACTGTCATAAATTTATTAGTATTTTTTCTTCCTTTCCCAGGACAAATTTAAGGATTTTTAAACTAAATTAACATGTTTTAACTCAAATTATTTTTCAAACTAGATTTTTAAATTTATCCTATTTTAAAAACTATATATATAAACTATATATATATATAAACTATATATATAGTTTTTAAAAGTTTATATATATATATATATATATATTTTTTTTGAGATGGATTCTTGCTCTGTCACCCAGACTGGAGTACAGTGGCACAATCTCGGCTTACAGCAAGCTCCGCCTCCTGGGTTCACGCCATTCTCCTGCCTCAGCCTCCTGATTAGCTGGGACTACAGGCGCCCACCACCAAGCCCGGCTAATTATTTTGTATTTTTAGTAGAGACAGGGTTTCACTGTGTTAGCCAGGATGGTCTCAGTCTCCTGACCTCGTGATCTGCCTACCTCGACCTCCCAAAGTGCTGGGATTACAGGCGTGAGCCACCGCGCCTGGCCAAAAACTATATATGTTTTTGAAAATGGCAAAAAGTTCTCTCCTCGGGTTGCTTTGCTCCAGTTAGATGGGAGGTACACAAGTAAAAATAAGAGGGATCTGGAGGAGAGAAAGAGAAGTAATTGGTATAGACTTTGGTATAGACTCAGAAGGTAGCATAAACCTGACTTCGGGGCCTCCCTTTTACTACTAAAAACTCCGAAGTGTGCCTCTTACCATTTGTTAACTGCAAAATCAAGTAAGAATTGACATAAGTCTATTGTTTCACCATCATCATGTGGAAACCTGTTAGAAATGCAAATTTTTAGGCTCTATCCCAGACCAGCTGAACCAGAAACTCTGGGGATGAGAATTTGCAATTGTGCTGTAACAAGTCCTCCAGGTGATTCTCTTGTACCTCAAGTTTCAGAACCATTGCTTCAGGATAAAGATACCATGGACAGGAAAGGGGACCATAAAAACAGTTTCTATTCTCGATGAATTTACAATCTAGTGGGAGAGAATGTTAACTAGGTGGAAAGATTATTCATGATTCCAGCACAACTAGTGCTACCTCCCAGACTGCACAGGGCCATAGGCAGAATAGAAATCCTATATGGCTGAGTGATTGGGAAGGTGAGATTTGACACGCATCTTTCTGGTGGAAACTCCTAGCTATTCACAAAATCCCTATTTTATTTTGTTCATGGCACATAGCAAGGCCATATTCCCAGCTTTCTTAAGCACTACGTGTAGCCATAAGACAACTTGTTCTATGAGCAGACGTGATATGTGCTGCTGCTGAGCTAAGGATTTCAGAAGCGGGTGTTTTCTTTTTATGCATTCTCTCTTTATCTTTCTGCTGGCTGCAAGCAAGTGGCAATGTCAAGAATCTGGGAATGGTAGAGTTCCAAGATGGAAGAAGTCTGTGTTCCTGATTCATTGCATCAAAGAAACATTTTTGGACTATTCAGTGAAAAAGAAATAAAGTTCTATTGAATTTTAGCAGTTGTATATTTGGAATACAATACTAGAAGTATTGTGAAAAGCAATGCTATTCTACTGAGAGAGAAAATATTAGTAAAGCCATGGAAATGTCACGAGAAGGTGGCAACAGTCAGAAGTGGCTGCAGCATCAGCATGTCTGTGTGGACAAAATGACTGAGTTTGTTGGGTCAGGGAGGATTGAGCAGATTCTGGAATGTTATAGAAGTTAGAATCCTATGGCTGCAACTAACAGGTAACTCAGACTGGCTTTTAAAAAATAAGGCAGTTAGCGAAAGAGGAAGTTCCGAGGAGTCGGGCTCCAGGCATATTCACTAAAGCATCTTTGTGACGAAGTCTCTTGTCTCTTCCCTCTTCCACATGTTGGCTTCATCCTCAGGCTTGAAACAAGAAGACTGTAGCCCTGCATCTTGTTCCAGATGAGTGATCCAGATCTAACGTCACCCAGGGCCCAAAGGTCATTTTCCTCAAGATTATTTTTTGAAGACAGGACAATTTTCTCAGAATCACGTTCCTACATACACAGACTTCTCCTCATATCCCATTAAGCTGTCTGGTCTTGTGCCCATTCCTAAACCAGGCATTGACGAGGGGAAATAGAATCACTGCCCATGGCTCAGACCACTGGGTTTCAATCCAGTTTGCATGCTGGAATCCCCTAGGGAGTTTTGGTAAAACCCTGATGCCCCAACAACTGACATTCAGTAAGGCCTAGGTCTTGGTAATTGAATCAAAAAATCTCCCCAAGATATTCTAATCTATAGACAGAATTGAGAAACTCCAACTTAGACGAATCATTGGAAATTGAATGGATTTGGGGGGAGTAATGACAGAGAAAACCTTAAAGGACTTACTTTAATTTTAATTTTATTTTCTAGGCTGAGAGGAGCCATGGAAGGTTTATAAGCAGAAACCAGGGCCATGTTATCAAAAAGTGACCCCATAACCTATGGGCCACCCTACCCAGCAGAGAGCCTGTCAAAGCCCTCAGAAGGTGCTCAGTCACTATCAGTTAGGTGAATAAATGAACAGAAAATTCTGCAGACAGCATCCTGGTTCAGCCTTTGCATCCACTGGGTATGTAAAACACTAGAATAGGTAAAAGAGCCACCATGTATTCTGATTTTATCTTCTCTATAAGCAAATCTAAGACTGTTTTAGAAATCTAAATGTATAATCAGATTTTTGAAATAAATTTTAGGTAATTATTATTTTGATTTGTAGATAATTGCTTTATGTCTCTAAAACTCAGACTCTGAGTCTTTTAAATCTAATTCTGTTCTCATGGCTGCCGAGAGCTCCTTTGATTCCATTGAGGTGTGAAACAAATTTTCTTAATCCTGGTTCTCAACTAGGGGAACTGTTGCGCCCTAGGGTACATTTGTCATGTGTCTGGAGACATTTTAAGTTGTCCCAACTGGGAAAATGTTATAGGCATTTAGAGGAAAGAGGCTAGGAATACTGCTAAACACCTTACAGTTCACAGAGGAGACCTTCATAACAAAGAATTATCTGGCCCAAAATGTCCATAGTCCTGAAGTTGAGCAATCCTGATCTAAATATTAATCAAGCATATTTTTATAAGCACCCTATACTGAATGCTGCAATTATTATGAAACCTCCTGAGACTTCAGGGATTTTAAAAAACAAGTTGGTTAATAATAGCAAAGACTTGGAAACTAAATCTTGACTGTTTGGGGTAGATCTAGCTTTTCTGTAAACCCTCAAATAAGCTTTCCCAAGCTTTGAAGACCCAAGACAGGGGACTTATGCAGGCTTCCCTCATGGGCTGGCGCCCTGTTGGCGATGTTGTACACAGGCAATGCCAGCCAGATGATTTTATCCTAATCAAGATTTGTAGGGACACGACAGTTTGTTTATTCTGTTGCCTTTTTGTTCTTCTGATTCATAAACAGCAATAGAGTGGAACAATTATCTCTTCTTTTTGCAGACACAGATGTGTAAATGCATGGAGCTTTATATGAATCCAGCAATGCCAAAACAATTCATATTATGCTTCATCTACTGCACTGTAGAATTTCAGACTGAAAAAGTGTGCAAAACACTGTAATCCTCGTTATTTATATCCAAATGGGCTCAGGAGTGGCCCCCTGGCATTCTGCGTAGGCACAAAATTTCAACACTCATGCTACAATCATAGAAAATGCTAGTCCTAAAACCAGATTACAGTTTTTTTAATTTAACCTCAGTAGATTAGGTCCGTTCAGATAGTAAAATTTAAATTAATAAGTTTGATCCAAGAAACTTCATTTCTTATATTTCCAGTTTTTCATCCTCTGAAGCTAGGAAGAAGGGCAACACTTTGAACACTTAATTTGTATAGTTAAAAATAACAAATATAAGGGCTGCACAATGCAATCTAGTGGAGATGCATTTTAATCTATCATCGAAGGCAAGGAAAAGCAAACTTTCTGCAAAGGACCAGGTATAAATATGGCCTTGCAGGCCATACAATGTCTTTCCCAATAACTCAACACTGCTGTTACAGCATGAAAATAATCACAGACCCTATATAAGCGAATGAATATGACTGTGCTCCTATGTAACTTTATTTGTGGATCAAAAATTAAAATTTCATGTAGTTTTCATGTGTTGCAAAATATTATTCTTCATTTGATTTTTTTCCACCATTTTAAAAATAGAAAAAATAATTCTTAGCTCATGGCCACCAAAACAGTCAATATGTTGAATTTAGCCCACAGGTCATAGTTTACCGACCCCTTCCCTAAAGGACATAACTATATAAGAAAAACATAAAACATAACACCAATCAGAAGGAAGATGATTATAAGAAAGACAGGAACCTACTTCAAATTTTCATCTTTAGCCTAAAGACGTGTTAAAGAAATTATTCTAATTTAATAATGAAAATAATTTGAGATTAATAAAAAATAAATGTAATAAATATGCTATAATGCACCGAAATTGAATTGAATTTTTTAAAAGAAGGCTTAACATCTACAGCAGTATTTAATTTTTTGATGGGAATTATAGTGGCTTTGAAAAAGAGTCTTAGGGAAATTTTATTAGGAATGGTCTCCACAAATCTTAAAGTCTGTCCTTCATATTTTCCTTATGTACTGTGTTTACATGAATTTGGCTTATGGAACATCTATTGTAATTAAATATAAGTAGAAAATTTACTCCTAAACCCATTTACTTAAGTGTAATATTACTCATTATCAGGCATAGGCGGTATTTCAGTGAAGAGGTATAGTCTACCTAAATCAGTTGCATATACTTTAAAATATGAAAACTCTCTACAAGTTCAAGAAATGAGTCCCACATGATGGGATATGGCCTTTCTTCTCTTACAAAAAATCCTGAATGTACATCTCAAAGAAAATCATTTGAATGCGTACCCTTTTTATCTGAACGGACTTGCCTTAAGAGGAACCATTAAAATAAATGAGATTAGTTCTTCACTTCATAGAAAACCATCTAATCTCTTCTTCTAAATGAATATCCCTCTTGCTCCTTCCCTTGGCTGAATCTTGAAAGTAGTAGTTAGTGAAACCCAATATTACCTGATTCCAAAGTTTGTGATCCCCACGATTCTATTTGAGATTGTCAGTTCTTTTCACGTTTCATCCTGCTGCTCTTCTGCCTAAATGCCCTTCTCATATTCAAGAAGAACTCAAATATAATCTCCTCTACGAAAATTTTAGGCACTCTACCTCCACATTCTTCTACTACAGAGATATCGATCATAGTGTACAATTTTGTGCACTTACCGGTTTGTGTATTCCAGCTCCCTATATTGTGCTGTAAGCTCTTAGAAGGCAGAAGTTTTTATACTTCAGCATCTAATGCTGGGTGTAGATTTAGAGTAGATGTTAACTATTTAGGGTGTTCTTGATCATTTAAAGGCAATCAGGAGGTTTGCTCTTACTGTCTCTTTCTTGTTTTATCTTAGATATCCACAAGAAGGTAGGTGTCTTCACTGAATCTCTGAACTGCCTAAAGAGCCCCTTCTCTTCTGGAGCCCAGGAGATGGCACAGAGCACACCCCATTTTCCCTAAAACCACAGGCAGCTCCAGAATGCCTGCACTGAAGCAGGTTAAAAGTGGAAATATGACAAGAAAGTAAGAGTAGGAAAGGGACTTAAGATTGTGTTTTAAAAGTCATAGTTGCAGACCAGGAACACTATTTTTATTGTGTGCTTATTTGGAGTGGCACATAGGGGTTTTCAGAGATAATAAAACATGCTAAAGCATCTCCTGCCAGCTCTGTATACTACTCACTGCTCTTGCTTCTCTGTCTCTTTTAAGCCAATCAATATAACATTCTGGGCTGCAAAATATAAACATCTTGTCCTCTATGGCAAGTGAAATCTCAGAAGGACATAAAGACATAAGAGAAACAAAATTTCTAGTTAATTTGGATTTTCCCTTGCTTTGCACCAGGAAATCTGACAAATTACAATCAGAGAGGAACGTTTTTTGCCTTTTCCCAACCAAATATACACACCTACATCTATACTTCTGATGGTTTTAAATTTTCTCCAAAAATTCTTTGAATTTCCTCTTTGAGAACAAAATAATTTCTCACTACTTGAACATGGTTGTATTTTGACTTGTTTCTAACAAACATAATATGGTGGAAGTCACAGTGCATCATTTTGGACTTGCTTGTGGAAAACACTTTGGCCTTCTTCTTGCCCTTTCTTGGACAAGCTACACTTGGAAATACTCAAGCAGTCCTATGGAGAGGTTCATATGGCAAGGAACTAATACTTTCTATTAACACCCATGTGAATAAGATATCTTAAAAGTGGATTCATCAGCCCCAGTCAAGCCTTCAGATGATAGAAGCCCTGGCCATGAGCTTGACTACAGCTTCATGAAAGACCATGAGAGAACTATCTAAAATACTGACCAGCAAAAGTGTGAGATAATCAATGTTTGTTGTTTTAATCTAAGTTTTGTGATAACTTGATATAGAGTAATAAAAGATTAACACAGTACTTATATTATCTAATCCTCCTATAAAATGCTGAAAAATCAGCAGCATTAGAGTGAGAAAAGATAGCCTGCGATTAGTAACATTTAATCTAACAGATCAGTAACTGAGTTTGTACTTAGTTCCTGGATAGTTCCTGGATAATTACTTGGCAATAGAGTCACATAGGTGAATTGAGACTTCTCCTTTTAGTTTCAGACCCTATCTAACTGTCTACATCATATTTCTACTAGGATGCCTCTGGCAGATTCCTTTTGAAGATTTTTCCCATGGCAACAATTTTTCCCATGATCCTTTGCCCTGTAACCATGGTGTGCCTAACAAGAAGTAGAGTCTTTTTTCCTTTACCTTGAATCTAGGCTGGTCTGACTTGCTTTGATGAATAGAGTATGGTAGAAATACAATTATCAGACTCTTGTCTTAAGAGGCCTGGCAGTCTCTGCTTTCATTTTCTTAGACTGTTAACCTGAGAGACTTCCATGTAAAAAGCCAGTCTAAGTGCCAGCCGTCATTCTACATGCTCCCCGAACAAGATAATGTCCTGCACTCATGTCCCTTCTCATGGTGAGAAGACAGTCTAACCTACTGGAGGATAAAACACCCAAAGGAAAAGCCAACAGTAGGTACCAACTTTAAGATGTGTGAATGGAATAGTCTCATATCTTCCAGATCATGAAATGCTGGCTGAATGCAGCAACATAAGTGAGGTCAAGTGAGACCAATGGAAGAATCATTCAACCAGCCCACAGAATTGTAAGAAATAATAAATTGTTTTAAGCCACTATTTTGAAATGGTTGGTTACACAGTAAAAGATAACTGCTACAGAGTCTATAAGTATCTCAAACTTAACAAGTACCAAATTTAACTCTTTATTCCCCTACCCAGATCTGACTATCATCCTGTATTTTTCCTCTCAATGCTACCCAGTTGCTCGAACTGAAAACCTTGGTATCAATTTTATTTCTCCCTTTTTAAATACCTTTATCCAATCTGTCAGCAATTTATATCAACTTTCCCTCTAAGGTATATCCTAAATATGTCATTTTTACTAATTTGAATTTTTTGACTACTATGATCCCCTAAAATATCACCAACTTTTGCATAAATTCTCAAAGTAGCCTTTTAGGGGATGCCCCTGTTTCTCCCTGTTTAATCCATTCTCTCTACATTAGCCAATATGATCTTTTAAAAAAGATCATGGCACTTTCCTGCTTCGTACCATCTAATGGTTTCCTATCACTCATATTATAATCTTCAAATTATTTGGCATAAGTTGGTTCCTACCAACCTCTCTAATTTCATATTGTACTAAAAGTCTCCTTTTTTGAGTCCCAACGTGCAAGCTCTTTTGCCACAAGATGTTTTCACTTGCTAGTCTTCCTCCTAAATTCCCTTCTTTTGGCTGTTCTTAGGCTGATTCTTTCCAGTGCTTCAGGTATCAGCTCAAATTTTCCTCAGAGATGTGATTCTTGACCACACAGCATAAGCAGTGCCTTATTATAGCCAGAATCAATTGCAAAAAGCAAAAATTACTCTTGCTATAATAAAAGAAAAGCCATTAGATACTTACCAAATTATTGGAATGACAGGCTAGGAGGTTCCATGTTAGGCCTCCAAAATGATTATAAAAACATCTACCAACAGACTATTATTTTTGCTACATTTTGGAAACTGGGTTATCAGAAAGCACACTCCGAACTTCTGGCTTCAAAATCACACTATCTTAGCCATACATCCAAGAACCAGAAAGTGAATATTGCAGTTGTTACCTGCAGGAATGTACCTGACATAATGTTGGCTCAAGAGCTACTCAGCACTTAATAGATCCTCAGCAGCAAAATTTGTTGCCTCTTGGTCACTATCTCATGCTTAACTCATGTCTCAATTCAAGTATTTTGTAAGTACAAAGATTGGCAGAATCTATATCACATCCAGAACTCTACTTCAAGAGAGTCTAAAAATAAAAATTTTATTTTTTTTGTTTTTGCAGCCAGAAGGAACAGTGGAAGGAGGTTGGAATAGACGTTCTGTGAACCACTTAGCCAAGTCTGCCATTCTCCCCTACCACACTCCTGCTATCTCCTAATGCTCCCTATTAATCCTTCATAAAATGTATTACAATTTAAAATCACACATGTACACACACACCTGTGTGTGTATGTGTAAAATTTTCCATTTTGTTTTCATTATATTGTGAAAAAACGTGCCCATGTGTGCAAGGACATTGTCTTGTTTCTAGCAGCACTTAGAATGATGGCTGGCACATAGTAACTCTTCAATAAATATTTGTAGAATGAAGGAATTCTAACCAAATAAACAAACAATAGTCTTTTTTAACAATAAAAAATAAAAACAGTCATTTTATGATGCAGACATTCTGAGGGATGATGTTACTGTCAATGCTATGTTCCTTTCTGACCTGACTCTCTAACCCTCAGGTTTAGCTCTGTTTACAAGCATTCCTTCTTCCAGTCTCTTAATATACACCCCACCAGCACCTCCATCCCTTGCCCTCTTAAGAGGGTTATTTCACCCCTTGGTGAAAGTTTTCTACAGTAACATCCCATGTGTGAGCAGAATAAGAACTGATGTTCACCTGTATTCAGTGTTAAAATTATATATGAGAGAAAACTAATGGTGGTAAGTATTGGCTCCAGTTAATGAGCAAAAATAAACATAGGACTCCTATTTCTGCTTCAATGTCCCTACTAACAAGGAGTGTGAACATCCTTGATTCTTATAAAGACTCATTTTGTAATCTTTTAAAGATAAGCATTATTTACCATTTAGTCAACAATATATTGAAGACAGAATATTTCTCTAATTTGCATAACTCTAGCCCTTCCTAATAAATTTCACAGTTTCTTATATGCTCTTATAAACTCTGTGTCTGTGGAGAGCTCTGTGTCTGTGGAGAGCCCAGTGGTACGGAGAGCCCTGTGAGTAGTATCAGGTTGTTTCCTCCTTTCTCTGGAAACTGGTGGCATCAACCAAGGGCTACACTTACTTTTAATGTCTTCCTTCTTTGTTAGCCAGGGCATGAAGATAGTTCTGACTGAGTTATTTTGATGCAGTCTGGTAAATTTGTGGGGATAGGAGAAATTGGGTGCTGTCATTTCTTGCCAGAACACTAATAAGGGTGGTCAGAGGTAACTAGAGTTTGTTCTCTCTAGATTACTTTGAGCAGTAATAACACCACTATTATTTTTCTCTCGCATATAACTTTAACATTGAATACAGGTGAACATCAGGTTGGCCATTTGCTCCCCAGCCTGTAGGATCTTGGTCATTTGAGAAGCATCAAGGAAAGTAAAAGATGATGACCATCCCTCTGTCTTTATCTAATTTCAATTAGGTAAATGGATTAGTTCCTCATTGGGTATCATCTTGTCTACCCTAATTACAGGCCAATTTCATCTTAACATATTGGATAAAATGTGTTCTCTCTTCCTTCTGCTTAATGTTTAATGGAGTATTATTCCATGCTCCATGAACCTAATCTATGAGTGTAGGCCATGGAAAAAGAATAGAAGTACAGTAATTGGGTGGTGTGCTGAAGAGAAATAAAAGGAACTAAAGTTTTGAAGAAACTTTGGAAGACTGAGCACACTATTATCTCAGGCTCTGCAGAAACAAAAGTGATTCTTTCCCTTGAACAAGGGAATTGTAGGTTGCAATGAGCCAAGAACACACCACAGCACTCTAGCATGGTGACAGAGTGAGACTCCATCTCAAAAAAAAAAAAAAAAAAAAGATTCCTTCTTTCTTCCTAAATTATAGCTAATCTTACTTTGCAAATAAGTTCAGATGAGAATAGATAATCCTCATCTATGATTTGGGATGGGGAAAAAAGAATCAAGATGAACAACTCACCTTTCTAATTGATATATGATGCAAAGATGAGGATGATCATCTATCCTGAGAGACAGAGAGGAAAAAAGTTATAATAGATCCAACACGTACACCTTAAAGAAAGAAAAAAAATTACTTGTAATTTCTAAAAAAGTTGAGAATGCTTATTACTCTTGGCAAAAGTGAAGCAGTAGCCCAGAGGTACTAATTTCAACTTCATGTGAAAATAAGTTGAATGCATTAAAATGGTTCATATCTCATGGTGCCATTTTGCTTTTCATGGACCAGTTCTAGGTCTAACTGTTTGAAATATGACAAGGGAACTATAACTGCACCAAGAGAAGTCAAAGTCTGCAGTGCCATCTCTATTCTAAAGCAGTCAGAGAGAACTACAGGAATGAGGACTTCCAAGACTTAGGCTTTGGTCAAAGTGGGTAGATGTTAAAATAAATGTTGATCTTTGGGGTTAAAAGGAAACTCGGGAGCTTACTATACAAAACCAGGAAGAGTCCTTGAAGCTTGCAACCTCCTTTTCAGAGTCTAGAAGTCACACATATGAGGCTTTAAGTTTACTTTAAAGTCTTCAGCCTGTGGTGGACAATAATGTGGTTTCTGTTTTTGCTTGCTAGATTGCCTGTCTGTGTTTATTTGCAGGTTGCAGCTAACTGATCACACACCGTATCTGTTCCATTGCGGTAGACCAGCGCTATTTGCTTTGTTATTTTCCTGGAGGTTGTTTGTAAAGTGTTTCCAGACGTCAAACAACTGGGCTATTCCAAGCGCTCTTGTTTTCTAAGCATTTAGTCCACCTCTTCCAGTGACTTAGGTTGAAATTTTGAACTGTTAATTTAGGTGGCTAAAGTAATTAGATGGATAATGAGTGGAGAGATAAAGATAGATAGATAGAGAGATAGATAGATAGATAGATAGATAGATAGATAGATAGGTAATAGATAGATGGATAGATAGATAGATAGATGATAGATAAAATTTCTTTAAAAATAATTTCTGTTTATGGAAATCTTGAGAATTACTTTGAGGGTTGTACAGTAGGCTAGAGGGGCAAAAAAATAGATAACTAGTGCAAAATAACATAAAAGGGAGAGAGAAAGAGACAGAGACCAACAAACAGAGTGAAAGTCAGTTCAAGTGGGTGACTATAACCTCTGGCAAGAGATCAGAGAAACAAGTTCAACCCAAAGTCAATTTAACTTTATTGGACCACACTGTCTCAGGCAATTAGAAAAATATTTGTAAAACATCAGATGAGAAAAAGGAACGTGGAGCCCAATAATGCCAAACAATGTTTATAAGAAAGAAATCATGAAGTGGGAAGAGTAAACACAATTATTCTATCAGCACCTCCTGTTCTTCTAAAGATTACTTAACTTACATGTAGAGAACTCTGAACAAACAACCAAAATAGTTTCTTGCTAACATACTCCTACCTCCAAAGTAGTCAGTTTTAGGAATTTAAAAAAAAACAAAAACTTGAGAAATTTTCAATTTTGAGGAATTAGAAATAAATGAAAGTATCCATTATTTTTAGGCCATCTGATAATAGCAAGCCAAAAGGAATAAAAAATGTCTTTATGTTCCCATTTGCCCTTTACTTTTCACTTTGAGTGACAAACTATTTGATAATGGACACAAATGATAGCCCAAGTTGAGGCTATAATTATAGGCTTATTTAGAGAAGAGAATGAACTTTGACTCTTTATCCAGCCACGTGAACTTTCAAGGTTCTTCATAGTGCATGTAAATTTAATTCAATTCAGTGGTATTGGACAGGTTAGCTTGTTTTACCAATTTTTACAGCTTACGAAGCTGACAAACATGAAGCCTTGAAATCAGTTTCATCTTGTAGCTCATACAACACCACACACACACACACACATACACGCACATGAGAAATATTCATGGTCTTTCATGATGTGTCCAATAAACAGTGGTTCTGCATGTAGTATTTTCCTCCTCCTAATTCCTCTTTTCAAACCAGGTCCCAGTCTCTTTACAGAACGATCCTTGTCACTCCCCATCCTTTATCTAATCCTTCCTAATCACCAAATGCTGTATCTTGATTGGAAAAATACTGGTCATACAATATTCTCCTCAGATCACAATAAAATATACTATCTATGTGAAAACAAAATGAGACTGAAGGTTGTGTCTCATTTCTACCATGGATGTTCCAATTAATGATCACTAAATATGTCAACCTTCAAATAAGTTCTGCTTCTCTGGAAAACCAATATGCATCAAAATCAATACCAGATCCTCCTTGTTTAAAAAATACTATAATGAAATGCATATATGTATTTTTTATATATGGTGATTTTTCAAAAATTATTAGGTTATAAAAGTTCAGATACCTAAGATTTCTGATACTAATTCTATTCTTCAACATTTCTAGTCTGGGACTTCATTTGTGATCATTATTCTTTGAAATCCAATGAGCCTCTTGAATTTTAAAAATGTTTTTAAAGGGGAAAGAACCACAATAAACTATTATAAGTTTACCGTGATGACATACAATTAGTAGAAAAATTTGGGGATAGCTACATACCTAGAGTGAGAAAATACTGTACAATCAGAAATACTAACTAAAGAATAAGCTGATATCTATGTATATCTGTGTGTGTATATCCATGAGTCTGTTTGTGTTGGGGGGAGTATTTCCTTATGTATCCTTCTGCTTTAAGTAGTTTTAGAATGTGGAGCATTTATTATGCCCTCTAGTCAAGACCATGGAAGAGAGACATTTCCATGGTCCCCTGGTCACTTTTTAAGTACCATTATTGAGTCAGTGTTCTTGGAAGAGACTGATGTGGTAAAAACATTTCTGTTAATTTCCCCTGAAGAATGTCACATTGGGTAATGTTCTGTGGGTGGTCATGTAATGAGACACTGGTGTCTGTCTATGGCACATACTGTATATGAAAGGAGATACAGATAAAGGTAACTTAAATTCCATCCTTCTCTTTGTTTATATGATGCTTATCACCATGCTATCTAGACACCCAGACTAGAATCTTTCTAACAAGTACATTTTCTACCTTCATTCAACTGAAATCCATGAACAATGAATCTGGGCAGGCTCTTGAAGGGTTAATATTCACACATGCTTCTGGGTAGTCAGAGATGAAAATGGACTGACCCTAGCAGCAAAAACTTCCTGATTTTCAATAATGTAAGCAACTGCTTTAGTGGGATACCACTGAAAATGAATCTTCTATGTTATAAACATATTCTAAGTGCATTTGCAAGCATGTAGCTATTTAAACTGTTTTTACCTAAACTAGTGACTTTAAGAAAAAATAGCTATTCACAGTCCTAGTTTATTTTGAAGATGAACAGCATAAAAAGTTTCAAAGGAATTATTTTTCCTGTAGAAGAGAGCAAGTGTTGTAGCAACTCTGTATGTGTGTGTGTGTGTATAACTTATATATCTATATAAAACATATATATATATAACTTATATATATAAAACTTTTAACATAAAAGTACTAAAAATCCTTTTTCCTTTTTATTAAATGTAATTTTTAATAACACTAACCCCTAGATATTATCCTCTCTGTCACATCATGGAATTGACACAATACAGCGTGTTAAGAGCAAACATTACTAAGTCCAACTGGACTTTTTACAAAGTCAAATTATAACAATAATGAGACTCTTAGAACATCTGTATTTTCTTTTCGAGAGTCTTTCACTTCCTTCCTCTTCCTAGCCTCTAACTTCCTTTGTTTTCTTTTAGTCTTGAACTGTAACCAGGACATTCTGGAATGTAGATTTATTCACCTTGACCTCAGCTGTGATTAATCCACCCGAAACAAAGATCAACTTCTGGCAAACACTAGTTTCCTTTCCCTTATATCAATAATGCTAATTCACCTAGTTGTTTGCAGTATCTGGTTTAGGTGTGGTTGAAAAAGAAAATCCAGAGAGCAAAGATGCAAGAATTACCAGTGATTCATTTAACAAACACGTTATTGGATATTACTTATGTACAGGTACTGGATAGGCAGTTTATTTGATTAATGGATATTAATTCTACTGCACTTGAAACTCTAAAATGCAAATGAGATTGAAGAGGATGATGAATGGCTTACAGTCCACATTTGTAAGCCCTGTTTTTGTTCTACCACCATATGGTATAGAAACAAAATTATTATTCTCTTTGGGTGGGAGGAGATACTAGTGTAGATTAATCAAATACACTGGCAGCTAAGATGAATGAAACTTTAGTTAATACTAAAACCTCATTGGAACCATTAGTTCTGAACTGTTTATCAAAACTTTTATCAGGGCTGCTAACAATTAACAAAATTGATGAATCTGAGTTTCAGTCTTATGCTTTTCTTCTACCAGCCATTTGTCAATCAATAGCTTTTATTGAGAAATCACCATATACAGGACAATATGGAGGCTTGGAGCCTCCAAATCCATTGAGGGAAAATAACTTAAATAAGTGTTAATAGACTTACTGAGACAAAGTTGTCACTTTTAGTTCAATGTCACTATTAGTTCAATGGTTAAAAGACAAATTTCTTTTACAACAGGCCTTCTCAGGGTCTCTAATCTTCTAGCACATTGTTAATATCCAAGAAGAGCATTTAATATTCACCATTTCCCTTTATTATCCTTTGTTGTCCAGGCACTAATTAATATTTCCTAGAACTCACGTTCCACAAATCTCAATAAATAGAAGCTATGGTCTTTGCTTTCTGGGATGTTAATATCACTATTGTAGAGATTATTTGAACCATAGAGTTGTAGAATAAAAAATCATAGGGATTACTTAACCCAGAGTTCCCAATTCAAAGTGACTATTAAATTTTACTTTAATTCTCAAAGTCTGGCCCTCCTTCAGGCTTACTGAGTTAGAATTTGGGAGGATAGAACGAAAACTTTCAAGGTCCTGCATCAATTTTGATGATGAATGGGCCAAGTGTGGTTGCCCAGGACAAACCAATCAATGCCCAAGTGAGGACCAAGCCCTTTCAGAGAATCTTTGGGCCTCAGTGCAGAGGTGGCCCTGTTGGATGGCAGACTACTTCACTTCCCTGCCCTCTCTCCATGTGTCAGAGAGGCTGACTGGATCCACATGCTGGCAACGCTAAGATCAATAGTAATGCAGACCATCCTACAATGATGAGCCACAACAATCCATTACTCTTTGTCAGCATTTTGCATTAGAAAACAGAGTTAATGGAGTCCCTGGGCCAAGGGATCTAGTGTTGAAGAGGCACAGGAAAAAGTCATGAGACAAATTGGAACTATGATAGTTATGCAAGTTAAGAAGAGGCGGAAGCTAGGAAGAAACAAGGTAGAAAACAAGGTAGCAAACGAGGTAGAAAAACAATAGCAGAATACACAGAGAGAACGAAACCATCCCAACATTTCTAAAACTATAGTATATACATCATTTGCTACCAAACCAGATGACCCTAGTGGTATACACCATGGCAGTGTACATTCAGCCTGCCTGGCTTTTTTTATCTGTGATTTGCAGTCTTGACTCATCTCTAAAGTTCATTCAAAGTAGAGTAATTTCTCAGGCCGTGGTTCTCAACCTTGGCTGCACATTGGAATCACCTCGGGTGGCTTTGAAACTACTGATGCTCAAGCCTTACCACAAAGCAATTATTCTCTGGGGGTGGTTTACAGGCATAAGTACATTGTTTTTAATCATCCAGCTGACTCTAATATGCAGTTAAGGCTGGAACCTGCTGCTAGGAGAAAGAAGACAGAGAGGAACCTTCATCAGATTCCCTCCCCTCTATCAAGATGAAGACGGAAGTGAGCCGTAGGCCTAGGATGCCACTGTATTCAATTTTCCTGTTTAGTAAGGCAACTGTATCACATTATTTTCCATTTATGGTAATAAAAATGTAGTGTCCTTTAAAAATTATTATTATTATTATTATTTTTTTGAGACGGTGTCTCGCTGTGTCACCCAGGCTGGAGTGCTGTGGCCACATCTCAGCTCACTGCAAGCTCCGCCTCCCGGGTTCACGCCATTCTCCTGCCTCAGCCTCCCGGGTAGCTGGGACTACAGGCGCCGCCACGTCGCCCAGCTAGTTTTTTGTAGTTTTTAGTAGAGACGGGGTTTCACCGTGTTAGCCAGGATGGTCTCGATCTCCTGACCTCGTGATCCGCCCGTCTCGGCCTCCCAAAGTGCTGGGATTACAGGCTTGAGCCACCGCGCCTGGCCCTAAAAATTATTTTGTTAAGGTGAAAACAAAAAGTGGGTTGCTTTTTCAAAAATATTAAGTGACTAATAGAGCAGTTGGTAATCTGACACGGCAAACATTGTGGTGGTGGAACGGAGATGAATGAGGTTTTGTAAATTCTGAGCCAGTCAGCACAAGAAAGGAGCAAATATGCTGAGGATAGCTGAGACTCAGAAGACCCAAGATCCTACTGCTCAAGTTCCTAGAGTTGCTGTTTTTCCTTTGTTTAGTTTTTCCTGGTTCCCATACAAAAGAACCCAAATGACTACCCTTCTCTCTAATACTTGTGATAACTTGAATGTGCAAGCAAGAAAACTTCCTTCATATTAAAACAATAAATTAGGCCATATGATTAATAAATGTATTTATTGTTCTCTTTTAAGTTGGGATGATTCCAATTACATCATCATGCTCATATTTATCTACATATATTAAAAAAAAAAAACCATGGGCTTTTGAAAACCTCTGTTTTATAACTGCAATATATAGAGCATATGCAAATGTGCATTTTTAAAGTTTAAAAAGATGTCTGATTGCTCCTTCCATTTCTGAGACTACTATGATGATGGGCTGATTATACAAGATCTAGTTTGACTTCTAGAATGGTACTTCTGCACACAGTCTACAGTAGAAACATTGCTGTCCTAGATTAAAAAGGAAGCTAGGCAGATCCTACATGAGCACCTATCATGCATGTACACACACATTGTAAAACAAATATGAGTGTAACTATACTGCTGTATCCAATTGAATAAACAATGAATAGGTAAAGTTTCTTACCTGTTTGAAAGATTTTATGGAACAGGAATAAAATAAATAGCACCCACAAAAGGGGTAAAACAGATTTAGTGAATAAAATGGGATTGGGGACAAGACTTCAGGGAGGGGCATAAACTTAAGGTAACAGATGAGTGAGCAAATGAGGAGAATGCTCTGCTTGACTGAAAGAAGAATGGGAGAAAAGAGCACTGAATAAGGAGACATTTGTTGGTAAGTGCCGATGTAACATCCATGACTCAGATTTTCAACATGCTCCAAGAGCTAGTTGGGAAAAATATTACCATGCAAAAATATCGCTACTTTATAGCTAACATGTATTTAATCATATTACATATAATACATATAACATGTATTTAGTCATATTTCTGAGTACTTTCTACTCTGTGACTCGTTTATTCGTCCCAGTACAACCACAAAGCGAGGACGACCTTGTGCCCCAATATGCAGGGGAAGAAATGGAAGCCCAGAGATATTAAGTATTTTGTCCAAGGTTGGTGTTGTTAAGGCTTGGATTTAAACACAGACCTTAATCCTTAGGCTATAGTATAAATATTATAAATATTTTTGAATAGTCTAATAGATGTGAAGGAGAAAGAGAAATCAAGTGGCCTCATTAATCCGTTTCTCTAATCTTCACATTTCTGTTTTGCAAGAGTTAATTTTTTTTCTCATTAGAGTTGATACAATATGTGAGAAGAGAAATTTGGAAAAGAGCCTAGAGGTTGTGAAAACCCACTATAGGAATTTAGAGAATCTGAGGTGTTGCAATGATTAGAAATGCGTGTTTTATAAAGCATATTAAAACCGAAGATGTTTATTGTTTAGTTATACATTTACACTTTAAATTGATAAATGCATCAAAACACTGGCACGAAGTACTATTTAAGCACACTCCTAAAAACTTTCAAATACCACGTCTTGTATGACAATCTATAACTAAATATTTGTATTGTAAAAAAAAAAACTAAAAAAAAGATGCCAATCAATTTCAAATCAATTTATCTTTTCCAAATGCTTCATAATCAGGATAAGGGAATATATGTGCTTAATAAAATTCATTTTCTTAAAGGACCTAGGGGATGGGGAGGGTAGAGGAGTTGGCTCTTACAGCAGAGGAAACATTGATTTAGTAGAAAGACACCCACAATGATTGGAAGTATTGTTAGGGTGAGAACTCTTGAAGATTGGGGATGATACCCACCTTCTTGACAAAAGACATGGAAAGATAAAGTACAGGGAAATAACTTTCTAGCTTAAGCATCTATGATTCTTTCTCAGTTCTATCTTCATTAATCTATTCTGATCTCACTGATCTTGTCTAAGGTTTTGATTACATTTTACTGAGTAGAAAATAAGTGTCTAGAAATATTTTTCAAATCATATATATTTTTGCTAATTTGCATCTTTGTGTCAATGGAAACATACAAAGATTCAGAAACTCTCTTCTCTTTTTTGAGTGAAGGGTAAGTTTTCCAGATATTTTTATTCTGGGTAATAGAAACTTTAAAAAATAAATAAAAGAAAACAGAGAGAACAGACATTCTCCGAGAGACTATTTCATATGATTTTGGATGATTCCAGTTACAGCCTCAAGCTTGAATTTATCTCTCCATACTGAAAAGTCATGTGCTTTTGGAAACCTCTAAACAATATGCTACGTATAATCACAATTATATAATTATTCAATAAAAAATGATTACTTAAGTAACATTACTGGTTAACTCTGGTAATTACCTGTACATGGATGTGGGCAAACAGGCATTTTTACCATAGAGGACAACTTTGTTTAGAAATATTTTTATGATGAAATTGTGGCAGTCCTGCCCCAAGCAAACAAAAATTGCTCAAAACTAAAAAAGCACAGCTTTGATTGCTTTGTCTATGAATAAACTTTCCAGAATGCTTTTCAGAATTGGAAAGAACAACGTTGCAAGCTAATGAATCAAAGACAAATTGCTGACAATTTGTGTTGGGTTCATAAATAATTCAGCAGGATTTTTTAGGCTTGTCTAAAACTTTAAACAGGAGATCATCTAAATGAAAATAAAGTTGGGGAGCCAGATATGTGCACAAGTAAAAGCATGCTTACCTTAACTAATAATAGGGTTATATTAGCCAAGTTAGATTCTCCAGAATCACTGTCTCCCAGAAACTGGAACTGGAACAAGAACAGAGACATGAAGAAAGAGAGAGCCCAGAGCTCTTCACTAAAGAAACATCACATACCCAACTCTGACAAGCAACTCCCTCCAAAAATATTTAAGTTGTATAGATTTCACCATAGGTTGTATGATCTACTTAGTTGATTTAGTTGAATGAGGCAACTAAGCTATTCAAGAAATTTTTCAAGAAAAGAAAGAAATGTAAGCTCATCAATTTGGTGAAAAATTAGTCGAATGATTTGACTGAATAGATCTTCTGTTAGTGAAAGAGGGTCCAAATTGTTGGTTGGGGAGATAGACACAGCCTAAGAACAACTGGGACAATTCCATGCACAATTTCCCTAATGTTCTACTGATGACTTAACATTATGAACATTACCTAGTTTACAACAGAAGTCAAATCAAAGTAAGATAGATAGATAGATCTGCCTTTGGCTTATATATATGTGTGTGTGTGTGTGTGGGTGTGTGTATATGTGTATATATGTATATATATAATGTGTATATATGTATATATACACACACATACACATACACACACACATATATGTGTGTATATATATTGAATATATATTCTATATGTATATATATTGAATATATATTCTATATGTATATATATTCTAAATGAGAATAAAGTTGGGGAGCTAGATATATACACAAGTAAAAGCATGCTTGCCTTAACTAATAATAGGGCTACATTAGCCAAATTAGATTATACATATACACACATACAGAAAATAAAATATTGATGGTGATTATATGTTAAGAATAAACTCATTCAGTGGAAAACTTCGTATGCTTTTAAAATTATTTTTTCTGTTTTATTTTGCTTTTCATATAAAAACCTTCCTCGTAAAATCTTGCTCAAAATTGAGTTCTGTGTACTTTTCTCTTTGCTTCTAAACTTGTTAAAGAGATGTACTGCTCTACCTGTAACTGTCAATATAGATCAATGCACAGTAACCAATAAAATGAATTTTATTGATCGAATATTGGCCAATTTTTCTTATTTGCATCTTTGTCCTCTGATCTATCACAGATTTCTTTTAATTTTTCAGCTAAAAATGCACAATAATCTATACTTTTAATGAGAATATTTATTTGTAATGAATAAATGAAAATTAAAGATAAGGTAAGTATACCAAAAAGCAAATAAATAAAATTAAATTTGGCTGAAAAGACGTTTCTAAAATTGACATTCACCCCCAAACTAGCCTTTAAATTACTAAAAAAGACGTAAATGCAAACATCACGTAGAGTGTTTGAATTACCAACACTGAGTGTCAGTTCTTTCTAACTGCTTAGGTGTGTGGCAATGAAATGACCCACGGACAAGTAAAATACACACGTTGGTTCTGCAATGTGCACTAAATAATCTGAAGCAGGGGCAGCCACACAAGTTCTAACACTGGTGTGAACACACAGGGATTCCCACAAGGGGATAGACTAATCTTTGGGGGAAAATAAAAAAAATAAAAGAATGAGGTTTAAAATTCTCCAGATACCAGCAAATGAACTTCATTCCTCGCCCCCGTATCCCAAGGAACAAAAGTCAAATAAAGATTGTCTTTGTCTTACCACTAAATACAGTTATGAATCCCAGAAGATAAAGAAAACCAACAAAAGCTTAACTGGAATGTTAAGGGATATTCAGCTTTCTCTTTGATAGTAGAATATTAATTTCTTTAAACTTATTTTAAAGAAAAAGTAATGCCTGGTTAAAAGGTATTTATAGGAAATTTTTTCATGTTGGTAGGTGAATAATAAAACTTTGATAGAAGATTTAATGTTTAGTTTTTCCAATGCCATACATTATTTAGTTTTCCAAAGTTTTGAATTATGATGGCAATGTTTTTGGACAGGTCTGATTTTGTAAAATTGATGTTTAGTAATGATGATGGCCAGATTTAAACTTAGCTTGAAAAGGAAATCTGTGTGTAGTAGAAGTCTGGAGCAAGATCAGATTAGATTCATGAAATGTGTTACACATGAATAATGATGACCTGTTTTTTTTACAGTGCTTTATAGCTTTCAAACGTTGTCGCATTTGTTACTTTCTGTGCTGCTCACAAACTCTGTTACATTAGAAAAGTGAATTATTTCCACCTTACAAATAAATGAACAGGTTCAAAGAGGCTAAGTGGCTTTTCTCCCTTCTCTGGTATCTCTTTTTAGAGTCCTGTGGTCTGTGGTTTAGTGTCGGGACATGGACAGGAGGCATGGATCTTCTCTGTCACTAGTCAGGCCTCTGGCCTACCTTGGTCATTTGGAAGCCACTGTGGGTTACAGTTCCGTTACTTGGCCTGTATTGTGTATAGTCTTTGGCCCGAGAGTCATCATGGAGTGGAGTAAGGAACATAGGAACAGTCTGAGCTTAGATGAGGTGGTACTGCTTAGAACCTAGACAGAGGTATATGGATACCAAGAGGCCAGAGGAATCAGCCTGAAACACACAAATTGAAATAGAGAGATTGTGAGCAGGTCAGAATAGAAAGCATGAATCTGAAACAGAATGAGGAGAAACTGTATGTTGGATGTAAGAGAGTTTTAGTTTTTGATAGTTTAACCTTCTGAATAGAATTATTATGTGTTCATTCCATCTGGAAAACACACAGTCATGCCTGGTCTTCTAACCATAGTGCCCGTGGTATGCTTGTTTACATTAGGAAAAAGAAAGCTTTGGGTTGAAAATGCTTGGTTATTTGAAAAACTTTTCATTATGAAAAATGTCAAACATAAACAAAAATAGACCTACTAATGTTAAAAATATCCATGTACCTGTGACCCAGCTTCAACAACTACCAACTCATGACCAAATTTGTTTCAGTTATACCTCCACCCACTTCCTTACCTCCTGTAAATATTTCAGTGTGTATCTGTTGAACATATGCCTTTTTATTGAGTGTTGGACACTGTATTAAAAAAACCAAAGATAATTGAAGTCTAAGATAAATTCCTCAGAGAGGTTTTATGTTTGCTTCTGAAGAAACAGATTTAGCCAGGAAAAGTGGCTTTTCCATGATTATAGAGTTGGAATTTAACCTCTAGTCCTTTGACTTCAAGCTTAATCCTCTATTAAATGAGATTGTTTGAAAGAAGAAAGAAAATTTGCATTTATTCTAGATTCATGATCTATTGTAGCCACTGGGCTAAGTGTTTTATGTGTTTTATCCATAATATATGTCTTTTTGGAAATGGTAATTAAATAAAGTACATCTTTATCCTAACTAACCCTGTGATGCAGGTAATTTCCTTTTTAATTTTTTTTTTATGAGGAACTCTCAGAGGTAAATTGACCATGTAAGTAAATCTTACAGGGCTACTAAGTTACCACTTAAGATTTAACAATCTACCTTAAAGTCTATTATTTCCATTATTGATTATAATAGTGTTTTCTTAAAAAAAAATAAGCTGTAAAAATACATTTCTGGCCGGATGTGGTGGCTCACACATGTAATCCTAGTACTTTGGGAGACTGAGGGGGGCAGATTGCCTGAGCTCAGGAGTTCGAGACCATCCTGGGCAACACAGTGAAACCCCATCTCTGCTAAAATACAACAGAAATTAGCCGGGCGTAGCAGCGTGCACCTGTAGTCCTAGTTACTCAGGAGCCTGAGGCAGGAGTATTGCTTGAACCCAGGAGGCGGAGGTTGCAGTGAGCCGAGATCACTCTGCTGCACTCCAGCCTGGGTGACAGAGCAAGACTCTGTCTCTAAAAATATCTGCATTTCTTGTGGATCTGCAATGCATTGTATATTTTGGTGTGTATCTGTGTGTTCGCATGTATTACACTATTTCTATAAAAAAGTGTGTATGTATTCCAATCTTGAAACAACTCTCCTACAAACAGAATTTTAGGATATGAATCACAGTAAACTGAAATACCAGCAGGGAGACAGAGGCACAGGAGGTCACTGTGGCCACTGCAGGCAGGCTGGGAGTTGCCATTTACTTAATGTAATAGATTCTACCTTGCCTTGTCCAGCCCAACTTGCTTTCTGCTAAACTCATGGTTTCATCATTCTCAGCAAACTATCGCAAGAACAGAAAACCAAACACCGCATGTTCTCACTCATAGGTGGGAATTGAACAATGAGATTGCTTGGACACAGGAAGGGGAACATCACACGCTGGGGCCTGTTGTGGGGAGGGGGGTGGGGGGAGAGATAGCATTAGAAGATATACCTAATGTAAATGACAAGTTAATGGGTGCAGCACACCAACATGGCACATGTATACATATGTAACAAACGTGCATGTTGTGCACATGTACCCTAGAACTTAAAGTATATACAAAGAAAAAAGAACAAAATATGACTCATGGTTTCATTGTACATAACAGTTAATTTTTAAAAAGTCATTTTTATTGTTATCTTTTAAAAAATGATTTAGAGAACTATCCAATGCCTCTGAAATGAGATCTCACCAAGGGCATTCTTGATGAGCCCATCATGTTAAACTTGTTTGAGCCATGGACCATGTATTTTGCCTAATAAGGCCCAAAGCATGATTTACTGAATAGCTATGCATCTGTGTCACATCTCAAAAAGGTTCAGTGGCTCTGGAATCAAATTGCCTTGTATTTGATTCTCAGGTAAGCTACTTGCGAGTTGCATGGTTTTTGGTATTCAGCATCTCTTTCTTCCGTTTCCTCTTCTGAAAAATGGAAATGATAGAAAATGTCTACTTCATAGTGTTTTAGATTGCATAAAATAATCCACATAAAGAATTTAATAAATGCATTTTAATATTAGCTATTATTTGGGAGTTTTTTGGAGATACAAGCAAAATTCTTTATGTGCAGAACTTAACCACATTCTAACTTATTCCCTTCCGGGCCTGATGAGGTCCTGTCCTTTAGCCTCTGCCTGTCTCCTGGGCCGGGAAGGATTAGCCATGGACCTAGATGCACACATCATTTCTGAGGGATACTCCAGGTACTCCAGGGTCTGCTGGCATGTCTCGTTCATGCATTCCCTCAGAGTTGGTTCTTGTTTTGTTTCTCTATAATTCTACTGACGTATCGTGTTCATACCATATAATTTACCCATTTTAAGTATTAACTTCAATGATTTTCAATAAATTTATCAAGTTGTAAAACCACAACCAAATCTAGTTTTAGAACATTTTCATTACCCTAATTTGATCCTCTATACTCATTGTCAGCTAATCACTGTTCCCACACAAGCCCCAGGCAAACTCTATTTACTTTCTTAGGTGGATTTGCCTCTTCTAGGTATTTCATTTAAATGGAATAATACAATAATACTATATATGGCCTTTTTAATCTGTCTTCTTTCATGTAGCATAATGTTTTCAAGGCTCACTCATTTTGTAGCACATATCAGTACTTTATTCCTTTTTACGGTTGAATAATATTTCATTGTATGACTATACCATATTTTGTTTAATCATTCATCAGTTGAAGGACATTTGAGCTATTTCTACTTTTTGGCTATTATGACTAATGTGACAATAAATATTCATGTGTAAGTTTTTGTGTGAATATATATTTTCAATTATCTTGTGCATATACTTAGAAGTAGAATTGGTAAGTCTTATGGTAACTTTATCTTTAAGTTTTCAGGAACTACCAAGTTATTTTCCAAAGTGGTTGTGCCATTTTACTTTCTTTTTTTTAAGAGATAGGGTATTATTGTGACATTCAGGCTGGAATGCAGCGGTGTGATCATTGCTCACTACAACCTAGACTCCTGGGCTTAGGAGATCCTCCTGATCTAGCCTCCCCAGTACCTGGGACTTCAGGGTCGTGCCACTGTGCCCAGGTAATTTTTAAAAAAATATTTTGTAGAGTCAGTGTCTTGCTATGTTTTCCAGGCTAGTCTTGAACTCCTGATCTCAAGCAATCCTCTTGCCTCTGCCTCCCAAGGTGCTGGAATTACAGGCATGAGCCACTGTGCCCAGACTTACTTTATATTCTTACCACCAGCGTACAAACATTCCAGTTTCCCTACATCCTCATCAACACTTGGTATTGTCCTATTTTTAAATTATAATTAGTAGATGTGAAGTAGTATCTTATTGTGGATTTGACTTGAATTTCTCTTACATCTAATGATGTTGAGCATTGTATCATGTGCTTATTGGCCATTTTTACACATTTTTTGGAAAAACATCTATTCAAATCCTCTGACCATTTCTAAAAATTGGGTTTTATTTTTATGGTTCAGTTGTAAAGGTTCTTTATATGTTCTGGGTACCATTAATAGATCCTCATCAGATATATTACTTGAAAATATTTCCTCTCATTCTGTGGGTTATCTTTTCATAAAGAACTTCCTAGCATTTTTTGATTTTTAATTTAAATTTTAAATTTTATTTTACTTTTTTATTCTTTAGTACACTTACAGACAAGCAAAGACTTAATAGTGTTTTTAATTTTGACAAAGTCTATTTAGTTTTTAGGTGTCATATCTAAGAAGCCATTACCTAATTCAAGAACACAAGTATTTACACATAAACTTTCTCCTAGAGGTTTTATAGTTTTAACTATAACATCCAGCTGTTTCCTCCACTTTGAATTCATTTTACATATTGTGTGAGGCAGGAGTCTAACTTTATTCATTTGCATGTGGATATTCAGTTGTCCTTGGAATTTTCTTGGCACCCTTGTCTAAAATTAATTGACCATAAATGCATGGGTTTATTTCTAACTCTAATCCATTTTGAGTTAATTTTTGTGTATAGTGTGAGATAAGTTTACCTTTTTGCATATAGCCATCCAAATGTCCTAGTGAAGTTTTTTTGGCACCTTTGTTGGCAACCAATAGATTTTAAATATAAGAGTTTATTTCTGGACTCTCAATTCTGTTTCATTAATGTATATGTTTATTTTGGGGGTTGGTTATTTTAAAATTTTGTCAGTAGGCATGTATGAAGAGAAAGCATGTTCTACTCACATCGATAACTAATGTCACATTTTCCCTTCATGAAAATAAAGGAAAGAGAAATTAAATTTTAAAAAAAGTAAATCACAGGCTAAACTAAATGACACACTACTGGAAGAAGAATCCTGGAAATTACAAGAACTAAATATAAAGTTTAGCTGGCAGAGTGTATTACAATGGGAATCTCCGGCAGATAGCTTTACATTTTTGCTAAATGAAGAAAGAAGATCGATGATAAACATTTCAAAAAATAAATGGTACAAGGGCAGGGGCTGGCATAGGGACTACATAAGTACTAATACTAGATTGTGTCACAAGCTACGCCCCTGAAATTGATTTTCCTGCCACAAACTACAACATCTTTATTATTCCCTTGGAGGTGGGCTAAATTAGAGAGCAGGGGAAAGGAAAGAATTGTTGGCAGATTTCTATGTGCAGTCAATGGTAGCCAGTGTCCCAGGAAGGAGGACTCACGGAACATTACCATTCTTGATGCAATGCACATGCTGTACTCAGGAAGGAATGCAGAGAAAACTCTTGACAGTCAAAATAGGATTTGCATATGCTGCCTTAGCTGATGGATATTAGTCTCCTTAGTCTCCTATACCCATCTCAGGCATCTAACTGTACTTGTGGTCAGTCTTAAGAAATTCTGCCTAAGGGATAAGGGAGGCTTAGAAAAAAACAAAACAAAACAAAACAAATAAAAAACCTGAGGAAAATGCAGCAGGAACAATGCTCATATGCTCTTCTTAAATGGATCTGTTCTGATTCAGAAAATGTTGGGAGAAACAGCTGTGGAGGAGATGGAGAAATAGATCCCATTTCTACCAGTCCTGGTTCCATTTCTAGTCATTTTATTTAATGTTACATATAAAGAGAATAAACATACTAGAAAATGCCAGTTGTATCTAGAAACATTTAGTTCAGTAGCAGAAAGCAAAAATAAGGAAGAGGTACATTCTATACACTGAAGGTCAAGATAATGACATTTGCTCCCATACAGAGCAGAAGAGTTCCCAAGAGCTTTGTGACTGCTTAACAAACAGAATACTTTTTAAAAACGCTAAACAAACAAACTTCTAGAGGGGAGTTGTTCAGAGAATGTACATCAGAGCAAGAGTTCCCGGATGTGAATTTCAGATCTGCCACTGACTAGCTCTGTGAACTTGAGCAAAGAATTTAAGCTCTCTGGGTCTTCATGGTCTCTTCTGTAGGAGGAGAATTATTGTAACCACCTCACAAAGTTGTAGTAAAGATTAAATGGGTCATTATGCATAAAGAACTTATGAATAACTGGAAATGACTACATTCTAGGTAGATGCCTGCTAATATAATACCCTTTATTATGTTTTATTATACATACTCTTCAATTCCAACTGAAAAACTAGGATGTCATTTAAAATATAAAACTCTATGCCTCCCACTTTTGCAAAAAAGTTAGTATATATAGTAGTATTAATGTTATTTGATTATAAGTAGTAAGAAATCTAATTTGATCTTTAATGAGGTATTAAACATGCTAATTACATGGTGTTCTTGATTCATAATAAAATTAGCACTTCTGAAATGAGGAATAAAAATCAAATAACAACTCTTCAAAATGAAAAATAATCTATATTATTTTAATAATATAGGTATAGATGATAAATACATATCATTTTTGAAATGTGTGCATATAAATGACTATTTTTATTAAACAGTTTTTATTCAAGTAAATAGAACAGAGAAAGTCAAGTTTACATTATTTTAATGACAGATGCATTGTTGAAAAGTTAGGTACAAGCAGAATATTTGGAAATTTAAGAATGTTAACTATCCCTTTTGTGAAATGAGAAACTCTTATTGTAATGTGAATTACCTTGCAAATTTGATTTGCATACGTATGTGTTTAAAATTTAAAGTAAAATCAGAATATACTTACATAAATGTAGGTTAATGTATAGTAGCACTTTCAGTTTCTAGATGCATTAGCATCTCTAGATGATAAGGAGACTCAATGTTTCTTTTCTTTGTGGTCATTAAAGCCTTTGGATATGCTACATGAGAAATGGATGCCCCCCCAGGCTGTGGCCATGATTAAGGTCAAGGTATTACATGGGACTACACAACGTGGTCCGTGGAATTTGGACTAAAGAAATTCTCTCCCCTTTTATGTAGCCTTGAGACAGGCTGTCAATAGTTCCCTTGTGAGATGATCCCATTTCATTTTAGTGAATGCAACTGAGGTCTTCAAGACTCTGTCTCAGTTTTAACTTTACCTACAGTTTAGTTTTCCAATTTTGCCCTCAGTTTTTGTTTTCTTGTCTTATCTAAATCTACTGAATTCTGTGTTTCATAATCCTTCCTAAGGTGATTTCAGCTTCTTTGCTCTTTTCCTCAATTCCTCTCTCCCTATTTATTTCAGTAAAATCAATTTGTACTCACCACCCTCCTAAACCTGATTGCTATAGTCTCTCCAGCCATCCTGTCAGAGTTTTATGGTTTGTTTGCACCTGAGGTATGTAGTGCTTCACTGTTCACAGTGATTACCAAGCAATGACATGTTTTAGTCCCCAAGGGAATTCCTATATTCACAAACACACTCATTCAAGAAGGTCATCCTGAAGACATCTGTCTTCCTTTCTGACCTGCTGCCGAAAAGCAACAGCTGTTTGGCCATACTTAGCTCATATTGTATCCATTGTCTACCACAATCACTGCATTCCAAGAAATCCCATGCTTCTTACAGGGTGCTATAATTGTTCTGAGATGCCAATCTCATCAGCTGGATCTATTTGTGGGCAGAATAATTCTCCCTGAGGAGTTGCTGTTCCCCACAGTCCTGCTCCCAGGAATGCTATCACCTGTAGAGACTATACACCACCAATAAGGAAGCACTTCACTCTGTGCCATCGCTGGTCACCCTTGCCCACAGTGCCCATAACAGTTCATGCTGTCCTTCCAGCAGCTCTTCATTCTCAGGGCCCAAAGGAATCAATCCCCAAAGCCATGCTTGATGCGCAGTGCCCACCAAAAGTTCCATTCTTGTCATTCACTGTCTAAGGCAAACAGATGTGTTAGCTTATTAATATGCCTGCCTCATGCTACTTTGGTTCACAATCTGCTTGCCTGTGTAGCATCCTCTTCCTCCCCCGATTCCTCCCCATTTGCCTCAGCCTAGTCATCCTTCAAAATCAAATTCGAGTCTCACCACCTTCATGGACACTGCTTCCAACAGACCCAGCCCTGGGAGATTTAGCCCACTCTCATTTTCCTTTAGGACTTTCTTTTTCTACCACTGATTGGATCACTATCATATATTTTTTTTCTATAGAAGTCCAATATTTTAGAGTTAGAAGGGATCTTACATAATAATTAATCTGTTTGCTCTTTCACACAAGTGATTAACTAAGGCCCAGAGAATTGGAGTGACTACTGCAAGGGCCCACCCTCACTTCTTCTGAACCTCCTCTGAAAAGATCGGAAACTCTGCTCTTTGAGGGCTGGGGTCTTGATGTTAAAGAATATGGCACTGGCCTAAAACTTTAAAGTGCAGAGGAAATGGAACCTAAGTCTGATTCCTGGTTAAAGGAAGGCTCAGGAAGACCAAAAGTTTTAATTCCAAGGGAGTAGGCCAAGACCAATAATCAGCCACCAAAGAAAGTTCTAACCACTAACCATAGGAAGCAATCCCATTTGAGTGGCTAGTTTTAGAAGCTAAGCCAGGGAGCATTTACTGTGGCAATGATATCCAAGGGCATTAGAAACCTTGGATGCCATTTAAAAATATAGCAATTAGAGAATAAGACCTTAGGGAAGAAGCTACTGGGAAATGCACACCAGTTCATATGCAAGGCTGATAGAGTGGCAGTGTATAAACATATACATATATGTGTGTATATTTACTGTCATGTGTATATATACATACACATATATATGCACACCTTTATGCATATATACACTACCATATACATATAACTGTATATCTATATATGTGTATGTGTGTATATATGTATGTATATGTCTTATCTTGTACTTTATTGTGAGTTTCTTAAGAGTCATGACTATTTTCATCATGTTGGTATATGGGGTACCTGGCTGTGCCTCATTCACAGTAGGTACACAATAAAAGTTGATTGTCTATGGTGGTGAGTTTTATCTGGCTCTTAGGAAACTTTTTCAAGTAGCTATGTAAGTCTTCAAGTCACAAGATGAGGGCCTTCACAACTTGCTAACTTTGTTAACTCCCCTGAGACTCCTTTCTACCTCAGAGAGTTTTGTTTTGCTATACTCCCATCCTATAGTTGCTGTTTGGATGCCACAAGAAAGCAAAAAGTATATAGGAAAAAAAAATCTGACCCTATAATGTTGATATCTCACCACTCCCTGACTTGTAAGAGGGTAGTCAGGCCAGTGACTGCCCAAACGTCCAGTTATCTCTGGGGCCTTTGGAAACTATCTGGTGTGGTGGTCTGCTGGCAAGGGAACTGGCACAGTTCTCTTAGCTGACTTTCTGGGATAGGCCCGTGTTGGGCCTACCCTAACTAGTGCAGACAAGTTAGGTGTAGTTTAAATTTTTTAAAGGCCATTTGTAATTACCATACCAGAGCTATTCAGAAAGAATGATGTAACTTTCAGAGCAAGCCTGTCTGAAGTCATTGTCACCACCTCTCTCACTCCCAGGATTCCCCATTTTCTTCTCCTTGCAGTCTGCAGCTGGTGGTCTTTCTGAGCACACACTCTTGACCCTGCCTGGGCAGAGCTGCCCTGATGGCATTTTCAACTCAGACTCATTTTTCTTCTGCCAGACGTAGCCTCCTCCCAGGCTAAAATCCAAAGACAAAAAATGCTTTGAATTAAGTGGGAAACAGGCTCTCTACTGCTCAGAAAGGAACAGCAAGACCAGACGTGTCCTGAGACCAGATGAACTTTAGTATGAAGGAAAAGTGAAATTTTAGCACTCACACCTCTTTTAGAAAATATGCCTAAGAAGACATTTCTATTCTGAATAACAGTGGGGTGCAAATGGATCATTATGGAAATTTGATAGCCATGAGAAAACATTTCCACTGCCTCTCTGACTCCTGACATTCTGGTCTCTCTCTCAGACCCCAGGAAGTGGTCTGACTCCAGCCAATTGCTGCTTATCCATGAGGTTGGGGGAACATGGCTAATGAAGGTCCTTTGTGAATTCTCATGCCTCATTTTAGTCATCAATTTCACCCTTCGTTCCCACCACACCTCTGGAGCTGCTAAATGGCTAGCTTGGAGTTTCACTTTCCAGCCCACCCTCCACTGAGGTGCTAACTGAGCTGGGAATAGAGGTCTCAGCTCACATCCAAGGACCCACAGTAAATTAACAAACAGAAACCCTGAAAGACTGTTGAGAGTAAAAAGATTCCCATCTCCCTAGAAAAGCCTATGGTAACTGAAAGGAGACGGAACTGTGCCTGCCAAAAGTGGATCACCTTATGTGAAGATTTGTATTTAACCTAGGCTTGACGTATCCTAGGAGTCCCCACCAGTTTGCTCATCAGCAGAAGTGCCCTTTCTCTGCTCCCAAATTATAGTTACATTCATCCTTTGGGTATAATTAATGCTGATGGAAGAAGAGGAGAAGAGGTATTTATTTATATGAATCAGAGCCAGGGAGAAAACCTGAGCAGAAGAAAGAGTCTGAGCTGAGACCCATGGGGAAATGACATCCCGTAATGTATTGTCAGGTTTGGTGTTTGCCAGGGTTGGTGTCGAACAGACTCTGCCTCTAGAGTTCTCTGTCCACTTTGGACAGCAGTGCATGAAATGCTCAAAAACAAATCAACAAATCCCTTGCATGTGTGTTAGATTTTCAGCATCCTCAGCTAGCACCACAGTTGGAGGTCTTCAGATGTTATCAGTCCTATACCCTCTCTCCTAACCCTCTTAATAATAGATACTTTTCATAAGCAAAAATGAACTTAGCACTAGTGTTTAGAAAGACGCTTGCTTTTCTCACAGCTGCCACTTCCTAAGTAGAAAAGCTGACTTTGTGGGGGACCAAATGATGTCATATTAGTCACAGCATCCTTTTCCAAGGGCCAACAAAACCCTCCCTCCACCTGCAAAAATAAAATTGATATAGTTCTCTATACATTTTTATGTTGTGTGTTAGGAAAAAGAATTCACCACCCAAACTCTTGACTGGATATCACTTTATCCAGTGGTTGAAAAATGATGCTATGACTCAAGGACACTCATTCTCCCTCCCATAAGAGACTGCAATTTAAAAAGAAAGGAGGTCTATAAAGACATGCTCTTCCCATACACCTTCCCCAAAGAGCAATGCCACTTTTAAGTGAAACACTGCAGATAATAATACTTAAAATCCCTTCCAATCTTGCTCACAATTTTAAAAGCTTCAAAATAATTCCCTCAAAATATGAAATGCTCCAAAATGTTTATGTCACCCATCTTTTCCATGTTATGTAACTATATGAGGACAGGAATGATGTATTTTCCATATTTTAGATACTGCCTTTTATGTCAGCTATGAATTGATAATCATTTTAAAAGCATTGACAACAATCCTGCAGTTTATTTTGTTGATGTAAAGTATTCCTTATAGTTACAACGAATGTTTCATTTATTAAAATATGGAGGGGGGAAGATTTTCTCAGGATCCATACTCTTTTCCAGTTGTAAGTTAAGCAGGGACCAGGCTAATTCCAAGGGCAGGTAATATCATAATTAGGTGCAGACTGGTTATCTCACTCTGGAAAATTGGCCAGATGTGGTAAGCTTAGTTTTGGCAGTCTTAAGAAAAATATTGGAATAGAATATCAAAGTATTGATAAATGGAAGCTTTTCATTGTTTACATGCAGACAAGGGTGGGTAAAGAACTTTGAAATTCCAAACCACTGGTACAAAAACTGGGTTAGAAGGAATAGTCTAGGCATATTTTAGGCAGCCTGTGGTCGCTCTGGTTAAAAGCTCACAACCAAACCACCACGATTTTACCAAGTTCACAAAAGATTTTCAAATTCTGTGTATTTTGAAAATACACAAAAGTCTTCTACATAGACATTCTAATTCATTGATTCAATTAAGAACAAATTAAAATGTGTAGTTCCATGGCAAACCAAATCCGTATTTAAATCAGTTTGCAGGTCTTTTCACAGAATAATTTTGGGAAAATAAATTAATGTTTCTTTGTTTTTTCTGTATGCATATTGTTTATTTCTGTATTCAAGTTTGCTCCTAAATGACTCTATCTGTCCTCAAATACAATTCCTCTTTCATTGTACGTGCCACCATATTCCTGGCTGGACAAAGGTCTTAGAAGATCCCAATTTTTCCTTTACAGTTTTAGCTCTGAATACAGAACAATTTGAGAGGCATTCAAGGGTATAAAAGAGTAATTTTATTTTCAGAGGAAAATAACAGATAAATCCCAATTACATCCTCAAGCATATCCAAATTGGTTTTATATTTGGGGCAGTACTAACAAAAGTCTTATCAAATGGCTATGTGATTTCACGGGAGAAAGCAACAATTTTACTAAAATTATTCACATGTCCTCCAGCTTGTCAGAGGAGTTACAAAAGATGCAAATTTGTTAAATGAAGCTATGAAGCAATTCTCTCAGTATGATAGATGTTAATGTATCAGTATATACAGTTGTTAGGATCTCTCCTGTCCACATATAAGACACACCCTGTTTCAGGAGAGTCTTTGTGCAAAGTACATAAAGTAAAGCTGCCGCCTTGCCCACCATGGCTCTTATGTAGGCCTGACTTACTTTTATAGTCTCCAATGTGCCTAATCTTTTTTTTTTTTTTTTTTTTTTTTGAGACAGAGTCTCGCTCTGTCTCCCAGGCTGGAGTGCAGTGGCCGGATCTCAGCTCACTGCAAGCTCCGCCTCCCGAGTTCACGCTATTCTCCTGCCTCAGCCTCCGGAGTAGCTGGGACTACAGGCGCCCACCACCTCGCCGGGCTAGTTTTTTTGTATTTTTTTAGTAGAGACGGGGTTTCACCGTGTTAGCCAGGATGGTCTCGATCTCCTGACCTCGTGATCCGCCCGTCTCGGCCTCCCAAAGTGCTGGGATTACAGGCTTGAGCCACCGCGCCCGGCCGCCTAATCTTTTCTAAATTCCTTTTCACCATTAAAACTCACCTGCCCTAAGTCTTCCTCTCTTAAGGTCTGATAGAGAATTACGGCTTTACCCCTCATACTTCAGCACTCATATCTCTTGGAAATTCTGCAGATTTTGTCAGAAAACACTAGAGCTCAGTAAGAGTGTACGTCTTTGAGCCTTTCCTTTCTCTAAACTTTCAAAGATGGACACTCTTCATCACAAACATAACCTTATTTATAGATTCAGTGTTGCTATAATAAAGCATCAAAGGCGTGGGAGCTACTTACTGTACTTCTAAAGTGCCTTTCCAAACCCATCCCTGATCCACTTGCAGAAGACTTCCTCACATAACTTTCAGAAGGAAATCTATTTCTTTTACTTAGAGAAAGGCTTCACTATGACCTTGCTTTCCAACACCAATCCTCCATGAACTAACAATTTGGAGTCTGTTAGGAATGACGTTTAAGTATGGGGTATGGCCAAGAAACTATTTAAGGTTAATATGCATTTGCCACTAGTGAGGAGACTAAAATATCAACAGTAGTTTGAACTCGATAACCTTTAAGATCCTTTACAAATGTGAGTATCTATTAATAATTCTAAAATGCTCTTTTTTTCACAAGCATAAATTCTTTTCTGGTAATTTCATATATCACACCAGATAAGGCCTTATAACAACTAACTCATAATCTGGCACAATCTCATTTTGAGGAAAAAACAATTGAGTGCATAAAGTCCCACAGCTGGTAACTCAACCCAGATCTATTTTTGGCACATATACTTGACATACATTTATTGCACCTGCAGTTCACTCCTCCTTTCTGAGATGCATCTTTTTTTCTTCTGAAATATATTTTCTAGTGTGTGTTTGTTGGTTTAGTAAGGGTCTGCCTGTGAGTGATAAAAATTCTTAGTGCTTATCTAAAAAGGTCTTCATTTTACCCTTATCAAGTGATAATTTCATTGGGCTTAAATTCTTAATTAAAATTTACTTTCCCTGAGAACTTAGAAGATAAAGTTATATTATCTTTTATGATGTAAAGTCTGCCATCAATATAAAGGACACCTTCTTTTTAGTATTATTATTTTTTTCCATAAGTTATTGGGGTACAGGTGGTATTTGGTTACATGAGTAAGTTCTTTAGTGGTGATTTGTGAGATTTTGTTACACCCATCACCCAAGAAGCAGTATACACTGCAACATATTTGTAGTTGTTTATTCCTCTCATCCCTCCCACTCTTCCCTCCAAGTCCCCAAAGTCCATTGTATCATTCTTATGCCTTTGCATCCTCATAGCTTAGCTCCCACACATCAGTGAGAACATACGATGTTTGGTTTTTCATTCCTGAGTTACTTCACTTAGAATAATAGTCTCCAATCTCATCCAGGTCACTGTGAATGTTGTTAATTCATTCCTTTTTATGGCCATGTAGTAGTCCATCATATATATATATATATATACACACACACACACACACACACACAGTTTCTTTTTCTTTTTCTTTTGAGACAGAGTCTTGCTCCGTCGCCCAGGCTGGAGTGTAGTGGTACCATCTCGCTCACTGTAACCTCCGCCTCCTGGGATTAACCAATTCTCCTGCCTCAACCTTCTGAGTAGCTGGGATTAAAGGTGCCCACCACCATACCAGGCTAATTTTTCTATTTTTAGCAGAGATGGGGTTTCACCATATTGGTTAGGCTGGTCTTGAACTCTTGACTTTGTGATCCACTCACCTCAGCCTCCCCAAGTGCTGGGTTTACAGGTGTGAGCCATGGTGCCTGGCCATACCAATTTCTTTGTCCACTCATTGATTGATAGGCAATTGGGCTGGTTCCATGATTTTGCAATTGTGAATTGTGCTGCTATAAAAATGCATGTGCAAGTACCTTTTTGAATAACGACTTCCTTTCCCCTGGGTAGATACCCAGTAATGGAATTGCTGGATAAAATTGTAGTTCTATTTTTAGTTGTTTAAGGAATCTCCATACTGTTTTTCACAGTGGCTCTACTAGTTTGTATTTCCATCAGCAGTGTGGAAGTGTTCCCTGTTCACTGCATCCACACCAACATCACTGTTTTTTGATTTTTTGATTGTGGCCATTCTTGCAGGAGCAAGGTGGTATCACATTGTGGTTCTGATTTGCATTTCCCTGACCATTAGTAATGTTGAGCATTTTTTCATATGCTTGTTGGCCATTTGTATTTCTTCTTTGGAGAATTGTCTATTCATGTCCTTAGCCCACTTTTTAATGGAATTGTTTGTTTTTTGCTTACTGATTTGTTTAAGTTCGTTGTAGATTCTGGATATTAGTCCTTTGTCACATATATACATTGTGAAGATTTTCTCCCACTCTGTTGGTTGTCCATTTACCCTGCTGACTGTTCCTTTTGCTGTGCTAAAGCTCTTTAGTTTAATTAGGTTCCAGCTACTTATCTTTGCTTTTATCGCATTTGCTTTTGTGTTCTTGGTCATGAAATCTTTACCTAAGCCAATGTCTAGAGGGTTTGTCCATTGTTATCTTCTAGAATTTTTATAGTTTCAGGCCTTAGGTTTAAGTCCTTATTCCATCTTGAGTTGACTTTTGTGTAAGGTGAGAGATGAGGATACAGTTTCATTCTCCTACATGTGGCTAGCCAAGTACCCCAGGACCATTTGTTGAAAAGGGTGTCCTTTCCCCATTTTATGTTTTTTTTTTTCTTTGTTGAATATCAGTTGGCTGTAAGTATTTGTGTTTATTTCTGGGTTCTCTATTCTATTCCACTGGTCTTTGTGCCTATTTTTATACCAGTACCATACTATTTTGTTGACTATGACCTTATAGTATAGTTCAAAATCAGGTAGTGTGATGCCTCCAGATTTGTTCTTTTTGCTTAGTAGTCTTGCTTTGGCTATACGGGCTCTTTTTTGGTTCCATATCAATTTTAGAGTTGTTTTTTCTAATTCTGTGAAGAATGATGGTGGTATCTTGATGGGAATTGCACTGAATTTGTAGATTGCTTTTGGTGGTATGGTCATTTTCACAATATTGATTCTACCCATTCACGAGAATGAGATGTGTTTCCATTTGTCTGTGTCATCTATTATTTCTTTTAGTAATGTTTTGTAGTTTTCCTTGTAA
>NW_012112142.1:8773186-8827755 GCF_000951035.1 Colobus angolensis palliatus | reverse complement strand
TTGGATGCTCTTCATTTCTTTCTCTTGTCTGATTGCTCTGGCTAGGAGTTCCAGCACTGTGTGGAAGAGGAGTGGTGAGAGTGGGCATCCTTCTCTTGTTCCAGTCTTCAGAAGGAATGCTTTCAACTTATCCTGGTTATTATGTTGGCTGTGAATTTGTCCCAGATGGATTTTATTATATTGAGTTATGTCCTTTGTATGCCAATTTTGCTGAGAGTTTTAAACATAAAGGGATGCTGGATTTTTGTCTAATGCTTTTTCTGCATCTACTGAGATGATCATGTGATTTTTGTTTTAAATTCTGTTTATGTGGGGTCACATTCACTGTCTTGCATATGTTAAATCATCCCTGGTATAAAACCAACTCAATCATGGTGGATTATCTTTTTGATATGTTGTTGGATTCAGTTAGCTGCTATTTTGTTAAGGATTTTAGCATCTATGTTCGTCAAGGATATTAGTTTTCTTTTTTGGTATGTCCTTTCCTGGTTTTTGGATTACAGTGATGCTGTCTTCATAGAACGAATTAGGGAGGGTTCCTTCTTTCTGCATCTAGTGAAATAGTGTCAAAAGGATTGGTACCAATCCTTCTTTGAATGTCTTGTAGAATTCTGCTGTGAATCTGTCTGGTCCTGGACTTCTTTTGTTGGTAATTTTTTAATTATCATAATTATCATTTCAATCTTGCTACTTGTTATTGGTTGGTTCAGTGTAGATAGCCTGAATTGGATAATTCTTCCTGATTTAAGCTAGGAGGTTTGTATTTTTCCAGGAGTTTATCCATCTCTTCTAGGTTTTCTAGTTTATGTGTGTAAAGGTGTTCATAGTAGGAATTTTCCAGGAATTTATCCATCTCTTCTAGGTTTTCTAGTTTATGTGTGTAAAGGTGTTCATAGTGAATCAGGAGTTTTTTTTCCTGCCGATGGGTTCTTGGTCTCGCTAACTTTGAAGAATGAAGCTGCAGACCTTCACAGTGAGTGTTACAGCTCAAAAAGAGTCCATGGACCAGAAGAGTGAGCAGCAGCACAGTTTATTGAACAAAGCCAAAGGAGAGCTTCCACGTGGTGGAAGGGGATCTGGAAGGGTTGCCATTGCTGGCTCAGGTGACTAGGGTTTATATCCCTGTGTTACCTCCTCCCTTTTCTTTCTTTTTGTCCATTGAGAGTGGTTCTTTTTTCAATCCTCCCTTTGAGTGGTTAATTTTGAATCCTTCACTCAATTGGTTAAAAACTCAAAACCCTGAGTCACAGGGGTCTTTTGCAAAAGTCCCTGAACTGGCCCAGGAAGTCCTGCCAACTCCACCCCTCAGTAGTAGCCTTGAATGATCTTTTGTATTTCGGTGGTGGTAGTTGTAATATCTCCTGTTTCATTTTTCAGTGAGGTTATTTAGATCTTCTCTCTTCTTTTCTTGGTTAATCTTGCTAATAATCTAACAATTTTATTTATCTTTTCAAATAACCAGCTTTTTTCATTTATCTTCTGAATTTTTGTGGCTGTTGTTATTTGTTTCAATTTAATTTAGCTCTGCTCTGATCTTGGTTATTTCCTTTCTTCTGCTGGGTTTGGGTTTCATTTCTTCTTGTTTGTCTATCTCCTTTGGTGTGACCTTAAAATGTCATTCTGTGGTCTTTCAGTCTTCTTGATGTAGGCATTTAAGGCTATGAACTTTCCTTTTAGCTCCATCTTTGATGTATCCCAGAGGTTTTGAAAGGTTGTGTCATTATTGTTGTTCAGTTCAAATAATTTTTAAATTTACATCTTGATTTTGTTTTTGACCTGATGCTCATTCAGGAACAGGTTATTTAATTTCCATTTATTTGTGTCTTTTTGGAGTTGATTTCCAGTTTTATTCCACTGTGATCTGAGAGAGAGCTTGATATAATTTTAATGTTCTTAAATTTATTGAGGCTCATTTTATGACCTATCATATGGTCTATCTTGGAGAAAGTTCCATGCGCTGTTGAATACAATGTGTATTCTGTAGTTGCTGGATGAAATGTTCTGTATATATCTGTTAAGTCCACTTGTTCCAAGGTATAGTTTAAATCCATTGTTTCTTTGTTGATTTTGGTCTTGATGTGTCTGGTGCTGTCAGTGGAGTATTGAAGTCCCCGACTATTATTGTGTTGCTGTCTGTCTCATTTCTTAGGTCTATTAGTAATTGTTTTACAGATTTGGGAGCTCCAGTGTTAGGTGCATATATGTTTTGAATTGTGATATTTTTCCTGTTGGACAAGGTCTTTTACCATTACACAATGTTCCACTTTGTCTCGTTTAACTGCTGTTGTTTTAAAGTTTGTTTTGTCTGATATAAGAATAGCTATCCCTGCTTGCTATTGGTGTCCATTTGCATGAAATGCCTTTTTTCACCACTTTAAGTTTATGTGAGTCCTTATTTGTGAGGTGAGTCTCCTGAAGGCAGCAGATAGTTGGTTGGTGAGTTCTTATTCATTCTGTGGTTCTTTATCTTTTAATTGGAGCATTTAAGCCATTTACATTCAATGTTAGTATTGAAATGAGGGTACCCTTGCTTTCATCGTGCTCTATATTGCCTGTGTACTTTGCTTTTTTTTTTTTTTTTGTCTTTTCACTTATATTTTTGTTTTATAGGTCCTGTGTGATTTATGCTTTAAAGAGGTTCTGTTTTGGTGTGTTTCCAGGATTTGTTTCAAGATTAACAGCTTCTTTTAGCAGTTCTTGTAGTGGTGGCTTGGTAATGGCAAATTCTCTCAGGATTTGTTTGTCTGAGAAAGACTGTATCTCTCCTTCATATATGATGCTTAGTTTTGCTGGATACAAAATACTTGACTGATAATTGTTTTTGTTTGAGGAGGCTGAAGATAGGCCCTTAACCCCTTCTAGCTTGTAGGGTTTCTGCTGAGAAATCTGCTGTTAATCTGGTAGGTTTTCCTTTATAGGTTACCCAGTGCTTCTGTCTCACAGCTCTTAAGATTCTTTCATTTGTCTTAACTTTGGATAACCTGATAACAATGTGCCTAGGCAAAGATCTTCTGGTGATGAATTGCCTGGATGTTCTTTGTGCTTCTTGTGTTTGCATATCTATGTCTCTAGCAAGATTGGGGAAGTTTTCCTCAATTATTCCTCCAAATATGTTTTTCAAGCTTTTAGAATTCTCCTCTTCCTCAGGAACACCAATTATTCTTAGATTTGGTTGTTTCACATAATCCCAGACTTCTTGGGGGCTTTGTTCATATCTTCTTATTCTTTTTCCTTTGTCTTTGTTGGATTAATTCAAAGACCTTGTCTTCGAGCTCTGAATTTCTTTCTTCTACTTGTTCAGTTCTATTACTGAGACTTTCCAGAGCATTTCACATTTCTAAAAGTGTGTCCAAAGTATCCTGAAATTTTATTGTCTTTTCTTTAAGCTACCTATTTCCTTGAATATTTCTCCCTTTACTTCTTGTATCATTTTTTGGATTTCCTTACATTGGGCTTCACCTTTCTCTGGTCCCTCCCTGGTTAGCTTAATAACTAACCTCCTGAATTCTTTTTCAGGTAAATCAGGGATTTCTTCTTGGTTTGGATCCATTGCCAGTGAACTAGTGTGATTTTGGGGGTATGTTGAAGAGCCTTGTTTTGTCACATTACCAGGGTTGGTCTTCTGGTTCTTCTAATTTGGGTAGGCTCTATCAGAGGGAAGGTCTAGGGCTGAAGGCTGTTGTTCAGATTTATTTGTCCCACGGGGTGTTCCTTTGATGTTGTAGTTTCCTCCTTTTCCTATGGATGTGGCTTCCTGTGAGCTGAGCTGTAGTGATTGTTGTCTCTCTTCTGGGTCTAGCCACCCAGTGAGTCTACCCAGCTTCAGGCTAGTACTGAGGTTGTCTGCACAGAGTCCTGTGATGTGACCCATCTCTTGGTCTCTCATCCTTGGATACCCACACCTGTTCTGGTGGAGATGGTGGGGGAGGGGTGCAATGGACTCTGTAGGGTTCTTATCTTTGGTTGTATAATGCTCTATTTTTGAGCAGTTGGCCTCCTGCCAGGAGGTGATACTTTCCAGAGAGCATCATCTGTGGTAGTATGGGAAGGAACTGGTGGCGGGCAGGCCCTAGAACTACCAAGATTATGTGCCTTTTGTCTTCAGTTATCAGTGTGGGTAGTTAAGGACCATCGGGTGGGGGCAGGGCTAGGCATGTCTGAGGTCACACTCTCCTTGGGCGGGTCTTGGTGCAGCTGCCTTGCGGGATGAGAGTGAGATTCCCAGGTCACTGGAGTTGTGTACCTAGGAGGATTATGGCTGCCTCTGCTAAGTCATGTAGGTTGTCAGGGAAGTGAGGAAAAGCCAGCAGTCACAGGCCTCACCCAGTTCCTACACAAACTGAAGGGCCAGTCTCACTCCCACCATGCCCCACCAACAGCCCCGAGTCCATTTCTACATGGAGAGCAAGATGGGCTAAAAAGCCTGCCTCAGGCTATCTGTCTCCCAGCATTGAAAGAAAAGAGCTTGCTTTTTCACCCACCTGTGGAGTCTGTACACCCTATTTGTGCCCTTCCCAAGTTCTGGCTAGGAGGCTTCTCATCCCATCAAATTGTTCAAAGTTCAGCTAGTGATTTTCTTCTCCCTGTGGAGTTTTATTCTCTGCCACCCTAGCTGCTCTCTGGATGTATCCTTGTGGTGCCAGGCAGGAATGGCCTGCTAGGGAACCCAGTGAACTTCCAAGGCCTTTCTGCTGCTTCTTCTACCCCTGTATTTCACTAGACTCCCCAAATTGACTCAGCTCCAGGTAAAGTTGGAGACTTTTCCTGCTAACAGAACTTCAGCTTCTCCAGTGGGAGTGTTTGTTCAGGAAAGTAGGGTCTCCCTTTCCCAGTTCCACAGTTGGGGTACTCACAGTATTTGGTATGTCTCCTAAGTCTTGCAGGAGCAGTTTGTTTCCTTCAGAGGGTCTGTGGTCCTCTCAGGATTTCTGGTTTGTTCTTGCAGTTGATCAGGAGCTAAAATTCACAATGCAAGCCTCCACATGCTCCTCTGTGTGGAGCTGCAATATAGTCCTGCCTCCCATCCACCATGATGATCTCTCTCCTCCCCCGTACCTTTTTTTGTAGGTGATTTACCTTTTCTCTCTGTTTTTATTTATTTATTTTTTTCCAACTCTGTATCATGCTTATTCATTATCTCTTTGAATATTGCCTTCCCAGATTCTCTATATTCTCTACCCTTCTGAAATTCTTTCTAAACATAAGTTGGATTTGATCATTCTGTTATTCATGTTTATTAGCATCTCTTTCACATTCTCCATATTTTTGTTTCTCTGTGCTATTTAGTTTTTTTAAATAATTTCCTAAGACCTATCATCTAGTTCACTAATTCTCTCTTCAGCTATGTCTAATCTACTTCTTTACTCATTTTATAAGTTTTCAACTTCAGTGACTACACACCTTTGTAAAAAATTTTCTAAATGTTCAGTTTGGTTCTATTTCAAATCTCTCTTTTTTTTTCATACAGACTAATTATTCCATCTTTGTTTCTATTTAATTTTTACCTTTACGATAATTTAAGCAAACTTAGTACATAATTGTTTATTGGGGGAACCCGCCCCCAATACTTCAACGTTGGTTCTTTCTATTTTCCATAAGTGTCAGCCTGCTGACAAATAAAGAGAAAGAGTATAAAAAGAGGAATTTTACAGCTGCACCACCGGGGGTGACATCACATATTGGTAGGATCGTGATGCCCACCTGAGCCTCAAATCAGCAATTTTTTTTATTAAGGGTTTCAAAAGGGGAGGCAGTGTAAGAACAGGGAGGAGGTCACATGCTTCAAAGGGCAAAAAGGAGAACTATTGATAAGGGTCTATGTTCAGCAGTGCACGTATTGTCTTGATAAACATCTTATACAGCAGAACCCGACCTGACCACATATTTACCAGGGCAGAGTTTTTGCCCCACCCTGGTAAGCCTGAGGTACTGCAGGAGACCAGGGCATATCTCAGTCCTTATCTCAATTGCATAACACAGACACTCCTAGAGTGGCCGTTTATAGACCTCCCCCAAGAAATGCATTCCTTTCCCAGGGTATTAATATTAATATTCCTTGCTAGGAAAAAAATTTAACAATATCTCTCCTACTTGCACGTCCATTTATAGGCTCTCTGCAAGAAGAAAAATATGGCTCTTTTTGTCCAACCCCACAGGCAGTCAGACCTTATGGTTGTCTTCCCTTGTTCCCTAAAAATCACTGTTATTCTGTTCTTTTTCAAGGTGCACTGATTTCATATTGTTCAAACCCACATGTTTTACAATCAATTTGTACAGTTAACACAACTATCACAGTGGTCCTGAGGTGACGTACATCCTCAGCTTACAAGATAACAGGATTAAGACATTGAAGTAAAGACAGGCGTAAGAAATTATAAAACTATTATTTGAGAACTGATAAACGTCCATGAAATCTTCACAATTTATATTCCTCTGCCACGACTCCAGCCAGTCCCTCCGTTTGGGGTCCCTGACTTCCCACAACAATTGTTTACAGATTATTCTATACCATCTTGTCTATTGAATGTGTTAATTTTCCTTCATTGTTATTAACATCTTACTGTGGTTGATACATTTTTAATGTGAGCTGTCTCTCTCACTTTCTCTCTGTCTCTCTGTCTATCATCTCTATCTCTATCTCTTTTTTCCAAATCTGTGAAAGTCCCACACTCTGGGTTGTGTGAATGGCCCTAGAAATTGTTTTCAAGATTGTTTTACCTGATCTGGTAATTTCATATTTTATATTAATTTCTTATGTATTCTATTTTATATTATTTCTTTTTAAGTATATATTTTATATTATATTTTGTCTTGAGACTCAACTCAATTATGAGAGTATTATTTCAAGTCCCTAAGCCTGACCAGGGGTTGCCCTTTGGTTTCTTATAGGTATTTTTTTTTTGTTTTCCTTATCACATTCTCAGATGGATACCTACATTGTTGAATTCCTGGGAAATGGGAAAACTTTCCTTCCAGGTTCAATGCCTGGAAAGTTTTTGGTTTTGTGCAAGAAGCTTAATTCCAGCTCCCTACATCTCTCGGGCTTAAGAACACATCAATCATTCCCTTAAGGTTGTGAAAACCCACAGTATCCAGTGTATAGGGCTGAAATTCTCATTAGAAATTTGAATTTTTCTTGTTGGTACCAGGAGATTTATTCATTTATTTCAACTTTATTTTACTGTTATATTTAGTTAAGTTTTTAATGTGATTGAGCAATAAAGTGGTCATCCATATATGTGTTGTCAAACATCCTACAACAACATTTAAAAGAGATTTTCAGCAGATTGTTTCCATACCTTTTCTCATTCTATTTTAATTTTGATGCTGAGATAATTTGTTGATGCTGAATGTCCCAGAATCTAAGAAAATGAAGAGACTTTAATTGCCAACTGGCTCAATAATCTTTTTAGTTCTTTTAACATTGATTCTTAAACATCAGTAATATAACATCTTAGAAAACAGTACATTCCATCTTTAACTGTAGTTTTCTCCATGGGAGATCAAAACTTTGTGAAGTCATGTTGTCTGGGTCAAATCTTGAAAGGCAAATCTCTCCCCAGGCCAAAAAAAAGGGTATTTTTGACATAGAGAGGAAGATGAGTACAGATATGAACATGAAAGGGTATAGCAAAATCATAGAATTGAAAGTAGTTCTGTAGGACAAAATTATAAGATATGTTTGAGAATAGAAAGAGGTAAAAGTCTTGAGAAGTAAAGACAGGGAGGTTAGTAAAAGGCCAGATCTTGGTGGTTCTTTATACCATGCTAAGAAATTTGTACTTTTTTTCCTATGGGAAATGGTAAATAATTATAGAGTTTTAAGCTTATTAGCTTTGTGCATTAGTTTGCCTTAAAGACCGTAGTGGGGAACAATAAGAAAGACACAAAGCTGGAAGCAGAAAAGTAATTAGGAGTTCATTGCAGATTAGGAGAAACTAAAGGGGGAATACTGGGAATGAAGAAGAAATAGACAAATACAACAGATATTAATGAGCAAGAATTGTTTGGATTTTGTCATTGCTTGAACAACACCATCTACCATGAGTTGAAACAGAGAAACAGATTTGAAGATATAATAATTAGTGCACTTAGATATATTGATTTTGAGACACCTATGAAACATACATGATGAGAGATTTCAAAAAAAATCTGGCTTAAAAATATGGATCTTGATAAAGTCAGGAAGTTCTTACTGAATTAAAATCTTTCATGTAGCTTTTGCTGAAGAAGAGAATGAGAGAAGGAATCAATTTCTTCAATGATTCCTTAAAGGGCATTAATTCATTGATTCATTCACTCAGTATTTATTTAGTACCTGCTCTGTTTTGGGCCCTTCACTATTCACTGGAGATCTCACAGTGTGTTGGAAAAACATGGTTCGTGCCACTTTCCTACCCTTAGTGGAGCTTATATTCAAATGGTAGAGAAATAATAAAGCAGTGAACAAATAAATAAACCAAAAATACGGATCAAGATAAAAAAATCCATAGAGTAAGTAACAAGGAGTTATTTATAAAGAAAAAGAGTCTAAGGACTAATTTAGATATAGTAATTATGAAAGACCTCTCTTTAGAAGTTCCATTAAAGCTAAGAGACCTGAAAAATAGAAGAGGCCAAACAGAAGGCCAGGAATTTTCAGGCAGAGGGAATGGTAAGTACAAACACCTTGAGGAAAGAAATAAATTGGTGTAGTCTAAAGATATCAGTAGTCCAGTCAGTCTGGAATATATATAAGACAATGGTAGAGAAATTGGGTAGAAAAAAAAGAGTACATAAGAAAAGATTCATAGATGCTTTATCATTCTAGAGTTTATAGCAGAAATAAATTCCCCAATCATAAAAATTAAGTGTATACATTAGAAATTTCTCTATTCCTGATTTTATTTTTATTCTCAAGAGTTCATTTCCTTTGATGGTACAACATTTAATCTTGACAGTTCAAACCAAACCTTGTCAATTGAATTTTTCTCTGGTAATAATCTATGTTATTGAGTAAGTGGAGTAGGTGGAGGTGAGGAGGAAAGTATATATGCATGTATGAGTGTGTGTGTGTGTGCATATAAATAGTAATTATATATACCCCAACTTGCCTGCTGTGACTTTGGTTTATTTCTTTGTCCTAGGGTCCAAACTGGCTTGGTATTATTCCAAAGTTTTACATTTTAATGAAGTATTATAAATGATAATATTGTAAAAATAATATGAAATTAGTTTGGCAGAACTGCCCTTTGTACTTGTAGCTTCTACTTTGGTCTCCTACTTGTGACACATGTGCAATGAACAGAGTTCTCACTTTACATTTGACAAATCTGAAAGATGACCAGTAACAACCTGCTTCTGTTTTATTAACCTTTCCCAGACTGAAGGAAACTAACATATCCCTCTTAGTGTGTGAGGCACTTACCACAAAATGAAATGCACTAAGTCATGAGCAATTAGGGAAGGTAAGCTCATTTATATCTCAAATGGTAGTAGGGAAAGTATTTGCCCCTGCTGGTCACATGGTGTAACAGCCAGTTGACAAGCTGTTATGCACACAGCCCCTCAGCTCAAGGCATTGGAAGCAGAATGGAAAGTGTGAAAAAGTGTATACATTAAGTATCATGTAATATGTGCGAAAAATGGAGGTTGAGCATTCTTGCTATAGAATATGAAGAACAGTTTGATTGCTCTTGCCATGGTGGTTTTGCTATTTATTGTACATTGTAAGTCTAAAGCAAATTATTTAATGTATTATTTGGTATACTGTCCAATAAAAAGATACCACACCAGTTATCTGAAGAGGTATTTAAATATAAACACTTGCTAACTAGATGTATACAGTTAACCAGGTTATTGAAAAGGTTAAAATAAAAACAACCCTATAAGATAACATAGAGGTAGCTACTTCAGAAAGTAGGGAAAATAGTTACCTAACCTAAGACTGAAGGAACAAAGGGAAATAGTTGGAATTGTTAAAACTTAGAAACACAGGAGAGGCCCCAATGCAATGAAACTCAAATTTCTGAGAAGGAGGGCCTTCTCAGCTGGTGATGGTCAATAACACTCAGTTTATTAGAAGTTCGGGTCATAGGGTTCTTGATGTATTTAGCTATAGCAGAGAGCATGGATTTTCTTCCAAACCCAGAGATTTGTGATGTGATTCTTCCAGAGCCTCCACATAGCCTCCTTATTTGCCATAAGACAATCTAGATATCAGAGGTGCTGAATTGTGAGGCTCAAGTGGTAAAGCAGCTTGCATTTATGTGTGGACTTGCTGCAGCTGCTTCTCTTGCTCTAGTTTCCACTTAGAACTGTTCGTGTTATAAATTACTTGGCTAATTAGTCAGAATCTCACACTTAAATATGGTGTATGTTGACTTCAACATTTAAAATATCCAACCATGTATTGTCCCCCACTTTTAGCAGAAGATGGCACAAGAAAAAACAAATTATCTTTCACTGGGGAGAGCATATCTAGACATGTTTCAGATTCCTGGACCTCCCCAAATTTCTCTGAGGAAACAGCTTTCTTTGAAAGAAAGCTGTTTAACTTTCTTAGAGTTAATCCTCCATCCTTTGTATTACATATATGTAACTAAGGCATCTAAGTAACTTTTTACTTCCTTCTCATTAGATGAATTTAGAATAATGGCATCACTGTATTGGGCCAGTGGGCTGTTCTGTGGAATGTAAAGATGATCAAGATCCATGCAGAGTAAAGTATTGTAGATAGTAAAATGTTGATCTAGCCCTGTGGTAAGTAAGGGCATGAAGAGATACTGTTAGATATGCCAGTTAAAGAAAACTGTCTCTTGAGTTCTTGCACATTGGTAAAGAGAAAAGAGCATTTCCTAAGAAATAGCTTCATATCAAGTGCCAGAGACTGTATTGATTTGTTCCAGTAAATACATTAAATCTGAAGCATAACTACAATTGGTGTGATCAACTAATTAAGTTTGCAATAATCCACAAACATCCTCTAAGATGTATCTGCCTATTGTTCTCAGAAAAGATGAGCAAGTAAAATGGGACTATGATAGATATCACCACCATGGATCTTTTGGGTCTTAGGTGCTAGCATTCATCATTGCACCCAGGGATGTGATAGTATTCTTGATTTACTGCCCTGGTAGGGAGAAGAAGTTCAAGACCTTCCACTTAGTTCTTCCTAAGTCAAGGGGCTAATGTAGGAGTTCTATCAGTTGTCAAGTGTATGTATTCCAGTTACACATTCAGAAACTGGTGAAATAACCACAGGGTGGCTTTGTGGACCTATTAGATCCACTGTGATTCACACTTAGGCTAAGACTACTTTTAGTCACTTGATCACCATAAACTCCTATTGTAATTAATGAACCAGAGTGGTGTTTTGATTTTTAAGAAATAACCATTATTTCAAAGTTGGTATATAATAATCAATGAAGGATATATATTTTTCCTTTTCAACCACACTAGTAAATAGCTGAAGGTTCCTTAGAAGGTAACTTACAGTATATAATTGTAGCAATGTTGCAGGTTCCTTACTCAAAGAAATAAGCTTTCTCATCAAGGAGAAACACATGGGTTTGTATGCTGGCATAGGTCTAGAAACTGGGAAGAGGTCATTGAGTCTCCATTGTAATGACTGAAGTTAGATTTTGGTTACTAGATCTGGAGTCTTCCCTGTTATATACATGAAGAAATATTTTAGAAGGCTACAAATATATATATATATATTTGTATTCTTAGAGAAACTGTGACAAATTAGTTAATTCCAAAGATTCCTGTAGTAAAAACATTTTCCTTACACTACAACCCTCATTCCCTTTATTGTAAATATACCCACTTTGTCTTTGGCTTTTAAGTGCTCTTGGCCTCTGCTACCATTGGATTGAAATCAGGGTGCCCATTTTGATGGCAGCATCCCCCAGTATCATATCTAAACAACAGAGAACAGATACCAGGCATCTTTTCAAGGGTGCAGGTGCTTTCCTCAGTAATTATTTTTCTCAAAGTATTAGTGAAAGAGGCATTCACTGGGCCTTTTTATAGGATAGAATTGAGAAGTAGAAGTGCAGATTGCACATAATGATTCCACTCTAAAATTTTAATCTCCCTACACTCTTGAATTTCTTCATCTACATTAGGCCAGAGTTCTGGCATGGGCCACTGTTGGGTCTAAAGTTTAGTTAACGAAGAGCCAAGATGGCCCACTAGATGGAACCAAGAAGAGTTCCTCTCACTGAGAGAGGTCAGACTATCAAATAGACTGGTACACTCCAAACAGATCTTTGGAAAGAAGGCATTGAGACTGGACGGAAGGAGGATGTAGACCCCAGGCTGAAAGAAGAGGAAGCTTGGAACCCTGCACATGGTTGTCAAGTACCAGGACTCATTCCTGGTCCCAAGCAGCTCTTAGGGAAGGGGTGAATAAAATGGGCATGCAGTGGTCTGCTCTTGCCAGGAACCTCCGGGATCCTAGCTGCAGAAGACCCCATGACTCCCACAAACATTTGAGCTGGCAGGGAAATTTGTCCTGACAGTTGACAGAGACAGAACTCTAGCCTGTGCAGAGCCCAGAGGGTTTGGTGCAGGAATGGTTGCAGTGGAGTATGGCCATGGACACCCATCCCCCAAGTCTCGCTATGCTTCTTTGGGTACTTTTAGCCTTTGTTAGCTGCCAGACCCAGACAGATAGGGCTAACTGATCTGAGCATCTCCCTGTCTGTCAGCCTCTCCCAGGGTCCCTTCCTGGCTACACCCACTTGCAGCTCAGCGTCAGCTGTCCAGCTGAAGCACTTGCTTCAGGCCTCCTCCATAGCTCTTTTACCAGCAGACCCTGCCTATCCACCAGAGTGCTTTTGTAGACAGACCCCTGCCAGTGCACACCTGCTGCAGATTTTTCCCACCAGTGCACACTCATCTAGAGCCTCACCTCTGTCACCCTGCCACCATGCACATGCATGGGGACCCCTGCCATCCCACTGGAACACTTCTGTCAGCAGCCACCAGCCAAATTGTTGTTGCCAGTGGATTGTGAACACCTAGGCCCCTCCAGTGCAGCAAATGCTTAACCTTGAGAAGCTAGAAAACAAAGCTGGTGACCTACTCCCAGCCCCCTAGGTTAAGAGCACACATCTAGGAGTGCTGAGCTGTGCTTTGGCCCCCTGAAAGCATTCAGAAATGAAGCCAATAGACTAAACCCAACTTATACCACAGTCAAACCCTCAAGGGCATCAAAGAATATAAAGGCAAAAAGCCTCATCCAAGGCAGCAGCTTCAAAGATTAAAGAACATCACACAGATGAGAAAAAATCAGCACAAGAACTCAGACAAGTCTAAAAGCCAGAGGTTATTCTTACCTCCAAATAACCACATTAGCTCCCCAGCAATAGTTCTTAACCACAATGAAATGGCTGAAAGAAGACACAGAATTATGAATCTGAATGGCAAGGAAGCTCATGAAGATATAAGAGAATGTTGAAACTCAATCCAAAGAAAACAGTAAAATGGTTCAAGAGCTGAAAGACAACATAACCATTTTAAGAAAGAGCCAAACTCACTTCTGGAAATGAAAATTTACTACAGGAATTTCACAATGAAATTGGAAGCATTAATAACAGAATAGACCAAGCTAAGGAAAGAATCTCAGAGCTCAGCGACCACTCCTTCAAACCAATGCAGGCAGACAAAAATAAACACAAAAGAATTTTAAAAATAATGAGCAAAACCTCCATAAAATATAGGATTATGTAAAGAGACAAAACCTACAACCCATTGGCATTTCTGAAAGGGATGGAGAGAGAGCAACCAACTTGGAAATCATATTTGAGGATATTACACATGAAAATTTCCCCACCCTCGCTAGAGAGGCTGACCTGAAAATTCAGGAAATCGTGAGATACTGTAGAAGATGGCCAATCCCAAGGCACAGTCATCAGATTCTCTGAGGTCAACATGAAAGAGAGTATTTTAAAGGCAGCTACAAAGAAGAGGTAGATCATGTACAAAGGGAACCCCACCAGGCTAACAGCAGACCTCACAGCAGAAACCTCATAAGTCAGAAGAGATTGGGGGCCTCTATTCAGCATCCTTAAAGAAAAGAAATTTCAAACAAGAATTTCTTATCCAGCCCAAAGAAGCTTTATAAACAACAGGGAAATAAAATCCTTTTAAGACAAGCAAATGCTGAGGAAATTTGTTACCATCAGACCTGCTTTACAAGAGGTCCTTAGGGAGCTGCTAAACAGGAAAACAAAAGAACATTACCTGCCACCACAAAAACCCACTGAAGTACATAGCCCACTGACCCTATAAAGCAAGTATACCATCAAGTCTACATAAAAACTGTAGCTAACAAGACAATAACAGGATCAAATCATCACATATCAATATTAACCTTGAATGTAAATGGCCTAAACACCTCATTAAAAGGCAGGGTGGCAAGTTGGATAAAGCAAGACCTAACTGTATGGTGTCTTTAGGAGACCCATTTCACATGCAATGACACCCATTAGCTCAAAGTAAAGGGATGGAAAAGGATCTATCAAGCAAATGGAAAACGAAAAAGAACAGGAGTTACTCTTCTTATTTCACACAAAACAGACTTTAAGCCAGCAATGTTCAAAAGGGACAAAGAAGAGCGTTACATAATGATAAAAGATTCAATTCAACTGTACTTAACTATTCTGAATATATATGCACCCAACATTGGAGCACCCAGATTCATAAAACAAGTTCTTATAGACCTACAAAGAGACTCAGATAACCACACAATAATAGTGGGAGATTTTAACAACCCACTAATGGTGTTAGATCATTCAGGCAGAAAACTGCAAATATATTCAAGACCTAAACTTGACACTGGAGCAAATGGACCTAACAGACATCTATAGAATATTCCACCCAACAGGAACAGAATATACATTCTTCTTATCTGCACAGAGCACATGCTCTGTAATTGACCACATGCTCAGCCATAAAACAGTTCTCAACAAATTCAAAAAAGCGAAAATTATACCAATCACACTCTCAGACTGCAGCACAAATATATAAATCAATCCCAAAAAATCTCTCAACATCATACAATTACATGGAAATCAAACAATCTGATCCCGAATGACCTTTGGATAAAGAATGAAATTAAGGCAGAAATAAAAAAATTATTTGAAACTAATGAAAGCAAAGCTACAATATACTAGAATCTCTGGGACACAGCCAGAACAATGTTATGAGGAAAGTTTATAGCACTAAATACCTATATCAAGTAGATAGGCTGAGATGATGGGTTTTTCTAAATATATGATCATGTCATCTGCAGAGACAATTTGACTTCCTCTTTTCCTAATTGAATACCCTTTATTTCTTTCTCTTGCCTGATTGCCCTTGCCAGAACTTCCAACACTATGTTGAATAGGAGTGGTGACAGAGGGCATCCTTGTCTCGTGCCAGTTTTCAAATGGAATGCTTCCAGTTTTTGCCCATTCGGTATGATATTGGCTGTGGGTTTGTCAAAAATAGTTCTTATTATTTTGAGATATGCTCCATTATTACCTAGTTTATTGAGAGTTTTTACCTAATGTAGATGATGGGTTTGTGGGTGCAGCAAACCACCATGTCACATGTATACCTATGTAACAAACATGTAACATGTGCATTCTGCACATGTCCCCCAGAACTTAAAGTATAATTTTAAAAAGTTAGAAAGATCTCAAATTAATAACCTGACAGCACACCTAGAGGAACTGAAGAAACAAGAGCAAATCAACCTCAAAGCTAGTAGAAGAAAAGAAATAACCAACATTAGAGCTGAACTGAACAAAATTGAGAAGCAAAAATGCATAGAAAATATCAATGAAACCAAAAGTTGATTCTTTGAAAGAGTAAATAAGATTTATAGACTGCCCGCCATATTGGCAAAGAGAAAAGAGATGATCCAAATAAACACAATGGGAAATGACAAAGGTGATATTTCTACCAACCCCACAGAAATAATAATAATAATAAACTCTCGGAGACTATTACAAACACCTCTATGCACACAAACTAGAAAATCTAAAAAGAATGAATAAATTCCTGGAAACAAAAAACCTCCCACAATTGAACCAGGAAGAAATTGAAATCCTGAATAGGCCAATAACATGTTTCAAAACTGTGTTAGTAATAAAAATTTACCAACAGGAAAAGCCCTGGACCAGACTGATTCACAGCTGAATTCTATGAGACATGTAAAGAAAAGTTAGTACTATACAGTTTCCTCCTGAAACTATTCCAAAAGACGGAGACAGAGGAACTTCTTTCCAATTCATTCTATGAGGCCAGCACCGTCCTGATTCCAAAACTTAGCAGAGACATACACAGAAAAGACACACACATATCTCTGATGAAGGTAGACACAAAAACCCTCAAAAAAGGTATTGCTAATTGAATCCAGCAGCACATCAAAAAGCTAATCCACCACAATCAAGTAGGCTTTACTACTGGGATGCAAGGTTTGTTCATATACACAAATTAATAAATGTGATTCATCATGTAAACAAAAACCACATGACCATCTCAATAGGTGCAGAAAATACTTTAAATTAATTCAATATCTCTTCATGTTAAAAACTCTCAACAAACTGGGCATCCAAGAAATACTTCAAAATAATAAGATTTGTCTATGACAAACACACAGCCAACATTATACTAAATAGATAAAAACTGGAAGCATTTTCCTTGAGAACTGGAACAAGAGAAAGATTCCCACTCTTTCCACTCTTATTCAACATAGTACTGTAAGTCTTAGAGCAATCAGGCAAGAGAAAGAAATAAACGGCACCCAAATAGGAAGACAGGAAGTTAAACTATCTCTCTTTGCAGACGATATGATTCTATACCTAAAAAAACCCCGTAGTCTCTTCCCAGAGGCTCGTAGAACTGATAAACAACCTCAGTGAAGTTTTAGATACAAAATCAGTGTACAAAAATCAGTAACAGTCTTATACACCAATAACGTCCAAGCTCAGAGTCAAATCAAGAACACAAACCCATTCACAACAGCCACAAAAAGAATAAAAGACCTAAAAATACAGCCAACCAGGAAGGTGAAAGATCTCTACAATGAGAATAACAAAACATTGCTGAAAGAAATTAGATATGACACTAATGGGAAAACATCCCATGCTCATTGATAGGAAGAATTAATATTGTTAAAAGTGACCATACTATTCAAAGCAATTTACAGATTCAATGCTCTTCCTGTCAAACAACCAAAATAATTTTTCACAGAATTATAAAAATCTAATATAAAATTCATATGGAGCCCAGGGGTGGTGGCTCACACCTGTAATCCCAACACTTTGGAAGGCTGAGGCAGGTGGATCACTTGAGGTCAGGAGTTCAAGACCAAGCTGGCCAACATGGTAAAACCCCATGTCTACTAAAAAAAGAAAAAGAAAAAAGAAAAAATTAGCCAGGCATGGTCGCATGTACCTGTAGCCCCAGCTACTCAGGAGGCTGAGGAAGAAAATTGCTTGAACCCAGAAGGCAGATGTTGCAGTGAGCTGAGATCACACCATTGCATTCCAGCCTTGGTGACAGAGTGAGACTGTGTCAAAAAAAAAAAAAAAAGAGTCCAGATAGCCAAAGCAATCCTAAGAAAAAAAGAACAAAGCTAAAGGTCTCACACTATCTGGCTTCAAACTATACTACAGGGCTATGGTAACCTAAACAGTATGGTTTGGTACAAAACTGGTACAAAAACAGACAAGTAGACCAGTGGAACAGGTTAAAGAACCCAGAAATAAACTACTACCTACAACCATCTGATCTTCAACAACATTGACAGGACAGTAACAAGCAATGGAGAAAGGATGCCCTATTCAATAAATGGAGCTGGGATAATTGGCTAGCCATATGCAGAAGATTGAAACTGGACCCCACCCTTTCATCATATAGGAAAATCAACTCAAGGTGGATTAAAAGCTTAACTGTATGGCTTAAAAGTATAAAAACCCTAGAAGAAAACCTAGGAAATAGCCTTCTTGACATTGGCCTTGGCAAATAATTTTTGGCTAAGTCCCCAAAAGCAATTGCAACAAAAACAAAACTTGGCAATAAGACCTAGTTAAACTAAAGAGCTTCTAACACAGCAAAAGAAACCATCAAGAGTAAACAGACAACATATAGAACGGGAGAAGATATGTGCAAACTATGCATCTGATGAAAGTCTAATATCCAGAAACTATAAGGAGCAAAAAACAATCCCATTAAAAAATGGGTAAAGGACATGAAACAGACAGTTCTCAAAAGAAGACATACAAGCAGTCAACAAACATATGAAAAAATGTTCAGCATTGCTAATAGTTAGAGAAATGCACATCAAAACCACAATGAGATTCTGTCTCACACCAGTCAGCATGGCTATTAATAAAGAGTTAAAGAATAACAGGTTTTGGCGAATTTGCAAAGAAAAGGGACCACTTTTTCACTGCTAGTGGGAATGTAAATTAGTTCAGCCACTGTGGAAAGCAGTTTTGAGATTTCTCTCAATCCAGCAATCCTGTTATTGGGTATATATCCAGAGGAATATAAATTATTATACCATAAAGACATACACACTTGTATGTTAATTGCAGCACTATTCACAATAGCAAAGACATGGAATCAACCTGAATTCCCATCAAACGTTGACTGGATAAAGAAAATGTGGTACATATACAGCACAGAATACTATGCAATAATAAAGAAAATAATGAAATCATGTCCTTTGCAGCAATGTGGATGCAGTGCAGGCCATTATCCTAACTAGTTTAACACAGGAACAAAACTCCAAATACTGCATTCTTTCATTTATAAATGCAGCTAAACATTGGAATATGCATGGACACAAAGAAGGAAATAATAGATACTGGGGACTACTTGAGGGTAGAAGATTGTGGGAGGGTAATGGTGAGGGTTGAAATACTACCTGTCAGGTATTATGCTCACCACCTGGGTGACAAAACAATTTTTTGACCAAGCCCCAGCAACACACCACTTACCCATGCAACAAACCTGAATGTGTACCCCCAAACCTAAAATAAAACTTGAAAAATAAAACTTTGAAAGTTTAGTCAACTAGACAAATAAATGGCTAGAGCCATTTCCATATGCATTAGTTTATCAATGCTTCAATAAGAAAAACAGAACAAATAGGAATGAAATTCAAGATATGAGCTTTATTATAGAAACTTGACCTTAGTGAATTGTAGAAATAAATTAGTCTACATGTGACTGTTGCTTCTGCATCTGGCACTGGTCCTGATGTCAATAGGAAGGAAGTTGGGAAGAAAAGATAGAGATGAGCACGAAAAAGTTGGAGTCTCTGAGAATGAGTTGGAACCCATGTTGGTTTCTGTGGTAGATACAATAATGGCACCCCTAGACATGTTCACATCTTAACTCCTGGACCCTGTGACTATGTTACATTGCATGGCAAAAGGGAATTAACTTTGCAGGTAGGATTAAGATTGTTTATCAGATATTAAGATTGAGAGGTGTGATGGGAAAAAGGCAGGAGAGATGAGGTATGAGAGGGCCTAGACCCACTGTTTTTCACTTTGAAGATGGTGGAAGAGGACCGTAAGCCAAGGAATGAGGGAAATCCCTTAGGAACTAAAATGACTCTCACCTGGCAGCCAGCAAGAAAATGAGAACCTCAATGCTATGATAGCTAGGAGCTGAACTATGCCAACAACCTCAATGAGTAAGGAAATACATGCCTTTAGAAAATAATACAGTCCAGCCAGTGCTGTGTTAGACTTCTGACCTATAGAACTGTAAGACAATAAATTTGTGTCTTCTTAATACACTAAGTTTGTAGTAATTTGTTATGACAGAGATACAAAAGTAATACACCATCACTTCTAAGCTTCCAGCTTTGATTATGAGTATAATCACAAAACGTTGGTGCCCTTTATCATGGCAACTGATCTAAAATTCAGAGAAGCTAAAGGAGAAGATAAAATAGAAGCTAGAGGAGCTGTTGTCAGGCTACCATCACACACCAACAAGGTAACCCAGCAGATCAGTGACAATGTGAGTGGACTGCAGTAGCACACGGTGGTCTGTAAAAAACTTCCTAGCACAAAAAGAAGATGGCTGCTAGTTCACCTCCACTTTACCAGTCTCACAAACACGTGTCTTGTGGCCCACACTAAGTCCCAGAACTCTCCATGAAAAGGAATTCTGCTAAATGTAGTTCCAGCCTAGCTAAGCTTGCATAGTATAAATCCTCCGTTAAGAGCTAATACATTCAATCTGGAATCATTCGAAAGTAAACCTGTATAATTAAATTTGGCCTAATCTGTTGGCATATTCTGTCCTGCTTGGTCTAACACCTTGAGAATTTATTCCCACATATATTTCCCATGTTTCTGCCAATATAAAATTTCTTTTGGTATATAAATTATTTCCTCCTAGGTCATCTTTTTCATTTTTCCTGGAGCACAATGAAATCTGGCCCTAGATATGAGTACAGTGGCAACCAGATAATTTCGATAGGTCTTAAGCAGACTGAGAATCCTCTTGCATGACAAGTTCCCAAAGTGAAGTCATAGTCTTTTCAAACATAGGGAAGGATATGATGCACAGATATGGGAAGCAAGCTATTTCCACAAAGATTTGATTTGGGAATCCCTAATCAAGCTTCATCTGAATCCAGCCAGATATTCTTTATTCCAAATTTTAGGTTCTTCTCCTGCCCAATCAATGCCTTAACTTTCACATAACATATTTGGAAAAGCTGTGAATTTAATTGACATTGCAATTCTGCTACCTACACGGTTAAATTTTGGGTTTAATTTTCCAACATTGGCCATGTTGCTGTAAAAAATAAGTTATTTCTGAAAAAAAATAAGAGAGCTTTGAGGGCTATTGGAGAAACTCTCTATCAAAAAATAATAATAATAAAACCTTAATCTGAGAGCTGAAAGACCTGAGCTTTTACTTATATATGTTTTTTATTTTTATTATTTTTATTTTTCTGTGAGATGGAGTTTCATTCTTGTCGCCCAGGCTGAAGGGCAATGGTGCCCTCTCGGCTCACTGCAAGCTGCGTCTCCCAGTTCAAGTGATTCTCCTGCCTCAGCTTCCTGAGTAGCTGGGATTATAGGCATGCGCCAGCATGCTTGGCTAATTTTGTCTTTTTAGTAGAGACAGGGTTTCTCCATATTAGTCAGGCTAGTCTCAAACTCCCAATCTCAGGTGATCCACCCACCTCAGCCTCCCAAAGTGCTGGGATTACAGGTGTGAGCCATCGCACCCGGCCTATTTTTATTTTTAAAATAAACGCTCCTCTGCAATCACCAGAATCCTTTCCACACCACAAACTTTATAGTCATCACTACTGCCATAATGGTCAAGTAAAGCAATCACTTTACCCTTAGATTCTTATTTCAGTAGGAATATTATTACAAATAACCACAGATTGATTAATTTGATTGCCACTACTTGCAATGAATTAATAGTATCCCATTTCACATTGATTATGGGCTCAACATTTCATTCAAGTCCATAAACACAGCCAAACTATTTACAAAATCCCATCTTCGGGGGGCTGCTACCTGAGTCCACTCATGATAGTAGTTATTGTACTATTGTACCAGTCAAGATCCAATCAAAAAGCAGAAACCACACCAATCATTTGAATAGAGGGAATTTTACATGAATAATTTGCATCTAGGTATAAGGACATTGAATGAATCATTGAGTGTGTAAACTGAAAACTCTCAGTTAACTTAACAAGCAAAGGGAACACTAAGGTATCATGGAAATAATTCGTAAGGAAGCACCCACTACCCTCAAGGTTGGAGAATGAATCTGTTTCTTCAAATGCTGGAAAAATTGCAAGCTAGATTCATCTGCTGCTGTAGAAAGGCACTTCTTTTGATGAAGATGCCTTGCTAAATCAAAAGCATGCAGAAAGCCCACAGAAAATACAGACAAGAGAAGTTTCTTCTTCATTTTCTAACCTTGCAATCTTCCTCTTATTCTCCTTGTTACTACAGCCTAACAAGGAGCCAACTGTAAAAATTTGGGTTTACACAATCCAGGAAAAACAGTTTGCAGTTGAAAATGAAATAATTTGAAAATTATTGAAAATAATTTTCAAAAGTTTTCAAAATAATTGAAAACTGATAAATGCTTAATTTTTTTCTTTTGCAACAAGCTTTTTTAGAACCAATAGCATATGTTTAATCAATAATTACATAGTAAATTTCTATTTCTTAAGAGAGTTAATGGCAAATATATAAATTGCACAAAATATTTTTGACTTTATGAAGGTGTATCAGTATTACTAATCACATAAAAGCTGGAAGAAACAAATATACTGAAGATACCACATACGCTTAAAAGTTATTGACTATTTTTAGAAATCTGTACCCAAATATATCAATTTCACAGGTACATCTGCAGAAAGTGTGTATATGTAGAGAGAGCTTTGAGGGCTCTCTCTCTATATATATACACTTTGAGGGCTTTGATATATATATATATAGGCCTATTCAAAGATATTATATATATATATCTTTGAAGATATATATATATCTTCGAATATATATATACACACACACACACACACACATATATATATATATTTGAAGTAGGCCTTTTTATTTGGATCAAATAACTGTCCTTCTAATTTCATTCACTTTTGGATCTGTTTCTTGTGCACCCATGAATAGTGAAGTGATGGCTGTAATATGTTGTTTTTACTGGCAAGGGAAAATGTTTTAGTCTGTTTGGGTTGTTATGAAAAAAGAATGCCATAGGTTAGGTAGGTTATACACAACAGAAATTTAGTTCTCACAGCACTAAAGCTGGCAAGTCAAACATCAAGGCACTGACAGATTCAGTGTCTGGTGAGGGCCTGTTTCCTGGTTCATAGATGGTGCCTGCTGGTTGTGTTCTCACATGGTGGAAAGGGCAAGGCAGCTTACTGGGGACTCTTTTTATAAGGGCAGCACCTTATAATCTAATGGCCCCTGAAGTCCCCACCATGTAATGCCATCCAATTTGTGATTAGTTTTCAGCATATGAATTTTGGGAGATACAAACATTCACACTATAGCAGAAAATATCTGTAACCAGTTAAAGAATGCCATTTTGTAAAAGTGTAATCAGGTGCTATTCATAGAAAATCAGTTATTCGTATTATTGGTGAGATTTCTTTCATCAAGCTCATGTAACAATCTGTTGAAGATGAATCTATAGTATTTTCAGTTAAAAAGTTCAACATTAATATACAAATTTTTGTAGTACTAATATGAGTACAAATATGGCAAAATGCAGCATATCATGAATAATATAATGGTCTTACTAAATTAAGACATATAGAGAAAAATATTATTGAGATTAGCTGTGGTAACTATATCCCCCAAACTGCAGTAATCTATCTGTTGAAATAGAAACTGTAGATATCAAGATTTCTAAGCATTAAAGTAACTGACTACAAAAGCGTTATGATAAATTTTATGTTAAATACAAGCAAACAAACCTTTTGCATGACCATATGTGCTTTCTCTCTTTCTGTTCATTTTCAGTCAGATTTTATAAATGTTTCTGCCTTATGGAGACCTACTTTGTAAGTCAACCTGCAAGTCGCCATAATGGTGCTGCACATTTTCTTAAATAACTCTGCATTTAAAAATAATTGACTGGAAATCTTTTATCAAAATCTTCAATGAATTGGAAGCCAGAAATCTTCCAAGTTTCACAATAATTACAAACAAAAGAAAATGTATCCCTACAAAAGCAGGGAGATGAACAAATTAAATGATGAGACCTCAAACAGTGAACAAGATTTAATTTTAAAATTCTGTAAATGCCTTTGAAATGATTTGTAGGAAAAAATCTTTTGATCAAACGCGTTTCTTTTTGTAATTGGATTATATTATGTACTGGAATGGAATGAAATTGAAAGACCTAGGATTTTGCAGCATCTATTTGGCAAAACATTAAAAAGAATTATAAATAGAGAATTTATGAGTTTTGCCTTTTAAAATATTTGTGGAAAAGAGAAACTCTAAATTGAGGCCAGAAAGACAGTACCTATAAAAATATATGCACATTTATACATTTCATAAAAATTAGAATTGAGACTATCCTCCAATTAATAGAATTTTCTCTGAGCTTACTAGGTACATCGGCACCCATAAATAGAATATTTTCTCAATTAAAGTGTTACAGACTACAGAGAAAAGTAAACATGTGTCTATTTAAAATATAGTCATATAAAAAGTAACTTTAAGAAGATTACAGGCAATTTTTGAAAAATTAAAAAGAATAAAAGTAAAAAGAATCAGAGCATATTGAAATAATAATACATTATTGCATATAAAATCATATTACAGAAAAATATCAATGAATCAGTTTTAGAGAAAAATGTGATTTGTGCTATTTTAATGTCCAGATAATCTATATAATTTTTAATATTTTGCATTAATTTACAAGGAAATATATGGTTTTATTTTTTAGAAAGAATTTTATTTTAAAAAATAATTTTTGCAAAAAAGCTTATTTTACAAGTCAGCCCATATAAATATTATAGCCAATTGGTTGTACAAATAAATATTTCAACAGCATAATTCTGATTAATTTTAATGTCTCCTTTCTTCCCCCCTACCCTGGCCTCCTTTCATTCTCAAAAGTGTTCTGGCTCAGTGTCTGAGTCTGCTTAGGTTGCCATAACAAAATACTATGGATTGAGTGGCTTAAACAACAGAAATTAATTTTCTCCCAGTTTTGGAGCTGGAAGTCTGAGTTTAGGATGCCAGCAATGATATGGTTCTGGTGAGGGCTCTCTTCCTGGCTTGCAGATGGTCTCCTTCTCACTGTGATCTCACATGGTAGGGAGAGAAAGACCAAATACTCTGGTGTTTCTTCTTACAGGAGCCCTAATCCCATCACGTAGGCTCCATCTTCATGACTTCATCTAACTCTAATTACCTTTCTAAGGGCCTGTCACCAAATACCATCACATTGGAGGTTATGGCTCCAACATATGAATTTGGCAGGCGGGATACAATTCAGTCCATACTACTTGGACTACTTGTACTACTTGGACTACTATTTTTTGTTCCATATTTAGGAATCTTATTTTCATTGAGTAAGAGGCATCTGGTCCATTGCCATTGAGTTCCAAGATGTGCCGTCCTTGGTTATGTTTGCTTGTCAATACCTAGCTCCACAGCATCCAAATCAAAATGAATGTTTCCCTTTAATCTCTGTTTTCTAAGAATAGGTCATTCTTTATTCTCCTCTCCCTGTCTATGAAAGATTTCTCTTCTGGCCCTCTCTTAGCCACCTCTGTATTTCTCTTGAGGGTGTAGTACCTCCTTTTCATCTCGCTAGGGGTTATGGGATTCTGTGCATTTCACCTAAACAGTTCACTTCACAATTACTACTCTACTGCTTAGATGCCATGATGAATACTGGTTTACTCTGTGAGGCTTGCAGCCTCCTTGGGAAGCTGGTCAATGCTTCTTTGGGGCCTGGGATACCACCAAAATAATTTTAGGTTTTTCATTGTACAAAGTTTTAGATATAGATGCTTTCTGAACCACATTCTGTCCAGCTCTAGGATCCCAGTCTCTTAATCTGTCCTATGAGACACCTCCGCATTTTGGCAAAATGGTGTGAATAATATCAGAACTGTAGGAAAAACAGATCTAAAACCACAATAAAATAAGACCACTGCTATATGTATATACAAACAAGAATTTAATGATCTTTTTAAGCATGAATTTATTTCTCTGGGACACTTAATTTTTCCAGCTGGTTTTGTCACCTAAAGCAGAATTTTGATATCTGAATGTTACCAATTCATTCTTGCTCTATTTGTGGTCTGTAACATCAATCAACAATAACTAATGTTCTAATCTTAATAAATGCAGGCTGCAAGAAGTAAATGAATGTTGATTGTCTTATTATCTTAATAGGAAAGTTATTAATATTTATTTCAGATTATACAGTTTTGTTTCACTGCCTCCACTATTCATTGAAACCCTCTTAAACAGTAAGATCTTAAAATGAATTTAATACACACAAAATCTCGTTTAACAGCTCAAAGCAAATTCTTCCATTTTCTTAAACTTTTCGTCTGTAAAACAAAAAGTAAATAAATCTGTTATGGATATCATTACAATTTTAGGGTCTGAGCATGGTTATTTTAAAAACATATGGAAATACAAATGAGAAATAATAGAAAATTTAGTGCAAATGTAAAATAATTTACACAATTATTTTCTGTAATGCTTTATCTTTGAAATGTATAATGGTGTTTTGCTTTTTAAAAAAGCTACAATACGTCGTATATAATCCAGAAAGCATGCATAGCAACTCTTTTTAGAAAATAGGAGAGTACCATGTTAAAAAAAAAAAAAAAAAAAAGGCCTCTGTTTAGTTAGCCCACTCACCAACTAGGGGGAAAATGTTAACATTTTTTAAAAGGAGGATTGAATATGGAGTTTTTACTACTGCATCAAATAGAATTTTATGTTCTAAATAGTGCTCACTAATTGGGGTCTTAGAATAATTATTCAATAAATTTACTCGGTAGGTTTCTAATTTGAAAATTCAATACAACATAACTTTCCTAGTTTTTTGTTTTGTTTCGTGTTTAAGGTGTGGAGTTTATTTTTCTGACATGATGGGGCAAAATAGAGAAATAGTAACAATAATCAACCTTTACTTTTGCAATCTGTTCTCTAACTTTTATATATTTTTTTGCATTTGATCCTAACAACCTTCTGTGGAACAGAAGACATATGAAGAAACTTGTACCCCAAAATATAAATGACTAGAACAAGTTCACACAGCTTAATTGAGACAGAGCCTAGATAAATTATCTGAGTTTTCCCACTCTCAGATCTTCCTGTATTTTCACTTTTCTTTTAGATGACACTAGTTTTTAAAGTTTTTATTAATCACTGCTGTGAAGCTGCATGTGTTAAATAAAATTATTATAAACAGTTTACCCATTGTCTTGTGGAAATGGGGGTGCTGAGAAGATCCCTAAATCCTCTCAAGTTTCCGTATCTCCCTTCCTGGTGTCATGTGGGTGTCCTCAAGCTGAATGCATGTAAAAGTAAACCCATTGGCTCTCTTCTGGGAACCTGTTTCCTGCATCTCAACTGGGTGAACCTGGTACACTGAGTTTTCCCTTAGCCAACAGAGAGCTGCAACGGAGGACACAGTGCAGGTCTAAGGTGAAGGGTCACATGAGAGGACAAGTTATTGCCCCAGTTGTTAGAGCTTTGCCAACAACAGCAGATTCCCTGCCTGCTGCCAACATGGATCCAGTATTCTCTCTACTCTGTCTCACTCATGTGGCATCACATTCCTTTTGAAATTGTCCTCACAGGGTTAGTGAGAATTACAAGCCAGGCTTTAGGCAGAATTACAGTTAGGCATTGACCAGGGTGCACTGGTGCACTGGTGCACTTCAACACACTTCCATGCAGCTGCTAACTAACCAAGAGTCACGTAGCACACTGACCACCTGCTCCCCCATTGTTCCTATGGATAGAATCTCTATCTATAGGCTGGACCTTTTTACCCAAGAATTGCTTGAGGTGTTTTTCAGACCTAGATTCCAGTCGAGCAGCAGATGCCAACTGGCCTGAAGACCCCCGTTGAGGAACTGACTCAGCACAGGAATGTGGTTTCTTCTTCATCTCCCTGTGTTATGACTTTACCCCTCACTTCTCAACCAATCAGCAATCCCCACATTTTAGCTCATCACCTGTCCAGACCCCTTAGAAGGCTCATCTGCAAAATTCTCAGGGAGGTAGATTTGAGGTTTCCTCCTGTCTCCTCATTTGGCAGCCATATGATTATTAAACTCTTTCTCTGCTGCAACATCCAGTGTCTTGATACGTTGACTCACTGTACCTCAGGTAACAAAACTATTATGGTTATGCTTTAACTTTAAATCTCACCTTCTGCGTGCTTCTTTTCCCCTTCTAATCCCCTGCATGCAGGGTTCCTCCTGACCCAGCTTTTCCTGGTATCAAACGACTATTTTCCTGGTAAAAACCGCTCCTTTAGCCTGGATCCAGGACCTCTTCCTGGCAGATCACTGCATGACTCTGGGTCCCTTTGGTTGGCTCTTCAGGGCTGGAGAGAACAAGGCTCAGTTTCTCCTTCCTCACTCTCCACATTTAATTAGTTGCCTAATGTAACTCTTTCCATCTGAAAGAATCAATACCATCATTCTTTCCCATCACTTCACGCTTCAAACCCCCATTTTATCTTGCCCAGATCCACTCCTGGAGCAAAGATAAGTAAAAACCACCATTTTGCTTCATGACATATGGAAAGGAGTGCAGGTTTGGGTGATTACCGGAAATAATATAACCTCTTTGATAGCAAATTATGCACATACTCTGAGTTTAAGGGAAATAGGAAACATGTCCTGACTTTTCTCACTGGGTATCTTTTTGACTAGAGTCCACCTCATAAACAACAAGCATTCTCTCCCTGCTTGGTCCCTTCCTTCCTTTCTTTCCCACCCCAACACTCTGTTTCCACCTTTACCCCAATGCCTTACTCTACTCAAAAAGGTCAAAAGCCAGAGTACCATTTTTATGCTTTTGTGGCCAAAGCTGACTGAACTTCTTGCCCTGAATTTTTGCACTTTTCTGAATGATGCTCTCACACAAATTCTCTTTTGCTATTGTTAATCACTAGGTATTGCATAACTTTTTAATGGATTATTATGCTAAAATAACATATATCTGCAGTCTGAAGCTTCCCCTTGAACTATACATTCATCTAGCCCACTTCTGTCTCAACATCTGCATTTGAACATTGTATCAGTCAGTTTCAATCACAGAGGCAGAACCAGTAGGAGCTATATATTAAGAGATGTATAGGCCTGGTGCATTGGCTCACGCCTCTAATCCCAGCACTTTGGGAGGCCGAGACAGGCAGATCACGAGGACAGGAGATCAAGACCATCCTGGCCAACATGGTGAAACCTCATCTCTATAAAAAAACAAAAAAATCAGCCGACGTGGTGATGGGCGCCTGTAGTCCCAGCTATTTGGGAGGCTGAGGCAGGAGGATGGTGTGAACATGGGAGGCAGAGCTTGCAGTGAGCCAAGATCACACTACTGCATTCCAGCCTGGGTGACAGAGCGAGACTCTGTCTCAAAAATAAATAAATAAATAAACAAAAGAGAGATGTACTGCAAAGAATTGGCTTATGTAGTTGTAAGGGCCAAAAAGGCAAATCGGAAATCCACAGGGTAGGTCACCAGGAAGGGCAGGCTGGAACTTTCCTATGAGGCTGAAGTTGCAGGACAATGTAGAGATTATTTTCATCAGGAAAGTCTCAGCAATGCTTTTAAGGTCTTTCAACTGATTGAGTTAGGTCCAGTCAGATTTTCTCTGATAATCTCCCTTATGAAAATCAGTTGGTTATAGACTTTAATCACTTCTACAAAATACCTTCATAATAACACTTAGATTAATGTTTAATTGTGATGGGGTGCAGCCAACACTACCCCGATATATGGCACATTGGCATTCTAAATATTTTACGTTGAAAAAAATTGAGTAAACTACAGAAACAGAAAGGTCTTTCTGACCTTATCCTACCCTCTTTCTCCTGAAGCAAGCCATAGAAATTGAAATTCCCCTCTCTCCTTTTCCCCTGAAGCAGGCTGTAAAACCCAGGTAGGTCACTCTCTGACAGTCTCTCTCCTTGCCCTATTCTACCCTATACCTGGAGCAAAGGAATGTCACACAGAGAGGCCAAAAAGAATCTGCACAAACAGGTCTTGCTAAGTTCCCCCCAGTTTATTACCATTAGATCATACCCTTTTGTCTTCCAATCATACTTCTGCATGACTTTGCATAAACACGCAGTTTTTCCTCAGTCATTGCAATCTTCATTTCTGAAGGCTCCCATGTCACATAAAACTTCAGCAAATAAATTTTTATGCTTTACTCTCATTCGTCTTCTTTTGTTATAGAGATGTCAGCGAAGAACCCTTCGATGGGTAAGGAAAGAAATCATGTCCGCCCTACAGTTGAATAACTGAGGGCATAACCAGGCCATCCCATCCCAGCCTAAGACCATCTTAGATGTGTAACATATACATCTCAAAATTAACATGTCCATGCTGAACACCTAGTCTTCCCTCCACTCAGCCCCCTTCACAAACTGGCTTCACTTGCAATTGATACAGCTCTGATGAGTGGAGGAACACCAGGGCTCTTGTCTCACATCAAATTAGATAAGACAACATGAACACATGCGGAATGGTTTTAAGAAGTAGAGAGTTTAATAGGGAAGAAAGGGCAAGAAGGAAGGGGGAAGGAAGAAGTTCTCCTGTACAGAGACAGAGTAGGGTGCTCCAAAGCCAGGAGAGGGAACCCCACCTGCTATGGATACCAGCCAGGTATATATACAGAGTCTGGAGGAGGTGGTGTCTGATTTGCATAGGGCTCAGTGGATTGGTTTGACAAGGCATGTCATTCATGTAGCCCTCAGAAAGCTGGCCCTCCCACCCTAGCCTTTTAATATGCAAATACAGGGCACCATGATGTTCTACACAGGTGGGGATATGTGGGGGCAGCCATGTTGCCAGAAACACGTGGGGCAAGAGCCAGAAGGCCAGGGGAATCACCATGTTGGGTGGACCCAGTTTCTAACAGCTGGTATTTGCATATTAAAGGTTGCCAGCCTGGCTCTAAGAGCCAGGGCTTTACAAGAAAAGTTTCTGGAGCAGTTTTTAAAATGAAAACTTTCCAAGGACCCCTTTTCCTCTCTATCTGCCTAAAATAATTTCTTAGTAACTCCTACAACAGAATGGCAAATCCATCATTTCAGTTGTTCAGGACAATAAAACATGAAATTAAGCTCTCTTCCTCTTACACTCCACGTGGTAGACTAAATAATGGCCCCCCAAATATGTCCACGCCTTAATCTCCAGAACCTTTTTATGGCAAATGAAATTTGCAAATGTGACTATAATAAGATGGGGAAATTATCTTGGATTATCTGGGTGGAGCCAGTGTATCACAGTAATCTTTGCAGGAAGGATACAGGCAGAGTCAGTCAGAGGAAAAGTCAGTGTGATGATGGAAGGAGGGACCTGGGTGATGTGCTTTGATGATGAAAAGTGGAGTCATAAACCAAGGAATACAGGTGGCTTTTAGAAGTTGAAAAAAGTGAGGAACAGATTCTCCACTCAGCCTCTAAATGAAATCAGCCCTGTTGACACATTGACTTTAGCCCAATAAAACTGATTTTAGACTTCTGACCTCCAGAATTGTAAGATAATAAGTTTATGCTGTTTTAAGCCACAACATTTGTCATGATTTGTTATAGCATCAATAAAGAACTAATACACTCATTTCCAATCTGAGCAAATATGCTGTCATAGACACTACCTTCAACCTGTCCATGGGGGAATCACTGTTTACCATCTCTTCTACTACCACCTGTTCCTAGTCTTCATTACCTCCATTCTGAATGATTTCAATAGTCTTCTACCTGTTCTTATCCAGTCTTCTCTATTCTTTTGCCTTGTCCACCTAGTCAGCTACTGCTATGTTTGGCAGCTTTTTAAGAATTAGGAAAAGGTGCCTCTTCCTCCAGACAGACACAATGCCATGACAGGGCACATAGTGGGGCAAGCAGAGTTGAGATTGAATGTCACCATATAGAATGCAACCTCCATGGTTGTATGTAACATCCCTGCCCATGGTTTTTTCCAACAGCAGTCTGAATAATGCCTTTAAAATAGATGTAAGTCAGATTACCTTGCTGCTCTGCTCCAAACCCTCATGTCTCCGCATTTCACTCAGTCTTTACAAGGGGACTCCCAGCCCTTTGTCACCTGGCCCTTGTTACCTCTCATATCTCATCTTTATTCTTCTCCCTCTCACTCACCGCTTATTAAAATCATCCTTCTTGCTGTTCTTCAAACATGACAGACACGTCCTCACCTCAGAGTCTTTGCTCTTGCTCTTTCCTCAGGCCACAGTGATTTGTCTGCAGTATCCAAATGGGTGTCTCACCCCCTTGAAGTATTTAGTCAAATGTCCGTTTCTCAGTGACACTTAACTCTGACTATTTTGTTAATATTGGCAACCCACACCTCTACCTCCACACTTCCCAATGCCTTTATTCTGCCTCAGTTTCTCCTATAACACATAATCCTCTGACATTCTATATGTAAATTATTATATTTGTTATAAGCTCTGAGAAGGTAGGGGTTTTTGTTTGATTTATTCAGTCCTGTATCATCAAATAATATATAATATTTAGTACCTGCCCAACATTTGAACGAATGAATAAAAAAAGCCCTTTTTATCTCAATTTGGGCCTTCCTAGAAGTGGACCCTAACCCAATGATCCAGGTGCAAGTAATTTATTTGGAAAATGATCCCGGTAAACATTGCCAGGGGAATGGGGAAGCAAGACATGAAGCGAAGGCAGTCTATGACGAGTGTTTTCAAACCCTCATGCTTAAGCCCACCAGGGGTCCCTGGGAACCAGTGAAGATTACAAGCCTCAGAGCTGTCGCCCCCAGAGGCTAGAGAGTCTGGATTTTTATCCACCAAGTCCTTAGAGGGACATTTATTTTCTGGCCCTGCCTTTTTGCCATGCACACAGGGCATAACAGACTCCATCCTCCAAAGTCTTCAGTGAAAGAGATCACTGCCAGCAGCAGAAGTCAAGCCGGTTCCCATGGAAACCGTGAGGCCCAAAGGCACACGCGTGGGACGTCAAAAGCATCTGCTATGCTTCCCCGCAGGAATGAGAGGAGGAACCCCTATGTGCCACATAAGTAAAGTTATGAATAGGGCAACTTGATAATATTATACTGTTCGTGTTGTAACACCCATCTTATCTGTTGGGGGATGAAGATGGAGAGTCGACAGAGGAGATGCAGGGCACTTGGTAGCTGTCCTGTGAGACTCAAGAAGGGAACAGCTTCTTTCCAAGAACTGAGGAGGAGACTGAACCAGGACCCAGTAGAAGAAATGGAGAGTGTTTATTGGGATCCCCCTGAGTTGCTGTTTGGCTGTTTATAGGCAGCGTACAAATTGGTCAGTGCTGCTGACAATAGGTACTGCTAACTGTTTTGAATATTAACCTTTAGAAGGGGTCTATTCACTAAAACAGACCTGGAATATCAAAGGGTCACCAAAGCACCGAGGAAGCCCTGGGGCAGACATGGGGATCTGGAATGCAATAAGAAGCATCAAAGAGCAGGGAGTAGTGGGTTGAGGGGATGAGAGGGTGGGTGGTCTGGGTAAATGCCTAAGATGAGAACTGTTCTCTTTTGATGCTTTTATGTTTTTCCATAGCATGATGTGTTGATAGATCAGATAGTTTAGGGGGCCTGGGAAAGGGTACATATGTAAGACACCTTATGGGCAGGACAGCCTTACGATGAATTCTCTGATCTTTTTATCCACCACAGTTCAGGTACATTCAGAATCCACAAGGAGAAACCTTCCCTAGTGACTATGATGATGCAAGTTCCATCTACAACAGGTTGCCAAAGATCCCTGCCTATTTCCTATTTAGAAATTGTGGGTGCCTCAGGGGTCATATTGTACTTTCGTCTGACCCCCAAAAGCATCTCTTTGCCATGTAAAGAGAGAGTCAGAATTCTCCCCTTCCCCAGCCAATTCTGCCAGAATGTGTTTAGGCCTGATGTTATTTTTCCCCTAGGCCTATCCTCACTTTTCTTAGGTGCTTGGCTGAAAGCATGGACTAAATTGGATGACTGATAATGATGACAGTTAAAGCTGTGGTAACTGAACATACAGAAAAGAAGTAAAAAAGAAACAAGTGAGTAATGAGAAACAGATTATTTAAATCCTGCAATGAGACCTCTACTAGAATGGTGGAAGTTAGAGTTGAGGAAGTCCAAGGTGGAAATAATGAAGTCCAGGATAAAGGGCTGTCACAAGGCATGCCTTATTGTTCCAGATAAGTTAAAACAGCTTCCAATGGTATAAAACATCCCTTTGAATTCTCGTCAAAGCAGGGAAACCACTGTCTCAGGGTGAATATTCCAATGGCAGCCTGACTAGCGTCACTTCACAACCATGACCACGTCTAAAACTGAAAGATGACTTTAGCAGCTGTTCCCACAAAATGGTTTCAACACAATGAGAGTGTAATGCAGAAAACCTAGAGCTAAGAAACTGAATGTATGTTCTCTTTAGAATAAAAGGAAATGACTACAAGCCTGGTAATAAATGTTGCAGCTTACTAGAAAGGCAGGTTTAAAGAAGAAGGAAATTCATGTTAGAGCTTAAATTGAAAACAGGTGCCAAGCCTATTTCATGGATCCATAGAATGTCAGAACTGGAGGAGACCCAGAGGTGACTCATCCAGTTCCCACATTTGATGTATCAGGAAACCCAGGTCACAAGAAGTGAAGTGACTTGTTCAATGCCACACACAGTGTCAAATTTATCTCCTAATTTAAAATTTAGTCTTCTTTACAGACATTTGAACACCTCTGTCACAAAAATAATAAAAGAAGTCTCTGCTTTTTAAAATAAGATCTATTATAAATTTGAATTCTAAAAGAATGACACCTATCTGACCATTTTCTCTACTACCACATCCTCTAAAACCTTACATTTGAACCACATTTTCACCAGTGCTGACACATTTTCCCAGTGTCTTAGGTGGTTCAAAACCTTGGAGCCTTCCCTGAGTGTTTTCTTCACTTGACTCTTTCCTTCTCTCCCTGTAGCCAAAGAACCAATATAAGCCTCAACAAATCTACTTTATTATATCAGTCATCTTTTACCTATACTTTTTGCTTCCCACATCTTCCTTTCATTATCAACCTTAAACATTGGGGAAATTATCATGTCATTTTCTGATTCCAAAATCTCTAATATTTATTTCATACCCAGAAGGGCAAATCTAATCTCTTCTACTAACAATCTCCATTATGGAATTATCCTCTCCCTTATGCATTAACAAATAGCTGCCATTACTCACCAGTAGGAACCTCTAGCATTTCTCCTCTTTACTTTTTCAGAAATGCACCCCATACACACCTTCTGTACCTGTACATATTCACACCTTCCCCAACAGTAATCCTTTTCTATCCATCTTTGTCTGTTTTGTGCTATTATAACAAAATACCACAGACTAGGACATTAATAATGAACAGAAACTTATCAGCTCATAGTTCTAGAGACTAGAAAGTCAAAGATCAAGGGGCTAGCCACTGGTGAGGGCCTTCTTGTTGCATCATCTCCATGTCAGAGGTGGAAGAGCAAAGAGAGAGAATGAGAAGGAGTCATCCTTTCATAAAGAACTCACTCCTGAGATAACCACATTAATCTTTCATGGAGGCAGAGCCCTCATGACCTAATCACCTCTTAAAGCTCTCACCTCCCAACATCACCACATTGGGGATCAAATTTCCAGCACATGAACTTTAAGGGACACATTCAAACTATATCACTATCCAAATACCACCTATTCTTCAAAGCCCAGGAAAAAACAAATCAAAAACAAACATGTCTGATTATCAGCTCATGAGCGTTTTCCATTTCTCTGAATCCCTCAGTATATATTATGTTGCTTTAATAGCTTCTTAACTATTCTGTATGAATGTCTTATAAAGCACCAGCTTGCACTGCCACAATTTACAACTTAATTGCAACATTTCTTTTGTGTCCTTTTCAACAGCTTCCATACAGAACGCTCAATAAAAGCCTGCCAAATGAATGAATGATGCAATGGAATGCCTGAAGAATTTGGGCTATACATAAAATATTTAAATATATTAATATTGGTCAGTATTCTACCCTTACCTCTTTTATGTAGTGCCAAGAAGGCCATCCTCTAAGAGCGTACTTGCATAAAATTTTATGGAAGTTCCTCATCCAGATCCACCATTGCCACCTGTTTTGGAAACTCCCTTTTGTCTCCAAATGGAGCAAAAAGAAGCAGGAGATAATCTCTAAAAACCATGTTTCTGAGCAATTCATTCATTAATTCATTCAGCAGTCCATCAGTCAATCAGTTGGTCAGTCAAGAAATATTATTTGAGTACAGATTTTACCAGAATATCTTTAGTCTTAAATTTTTATTCCAATGGGCATTTAATCAAGACTCTGCTTTACAATGACATACTATTTCTCTTGTAATAATAGCAATAACAATAGTAATAATGCTAACAGTAATTTAAAAACTACTATGTGTTAGACACTGTGCTAAATGCTTTATATGTATTATTTCATTCATTCCTCACAATGACCTCATGCAGTAGACATCACTATTATCTTCATTTTGCAAATGAGGACATTTATGCCCATCATGGAGTGTCTCTTTATTATATCAGTTTTTTAAAATGCCCTCTAGTAGCATCTAGCAGCTTAAACTATTGAATACCAAATTAAATAATCTTTTTCCATTCACCACTACCACCAGGTAATCTTCTTTCTCACATATATAACTTCATATTAAAAACAGATATCTTTTTCCTAGGAAATGTTCACTATTGTCTTTCTTAGATGTTTAACACAGTAGATAGGTTCACACACTTCCACTGTAGAAATTTCACTTCCACCATACCTATACTCTGGAATATTTAGAATATGTTTGACTTTGAAATTTAATGAGCGATGTAGAATTATGTTTTTATAAGATCATTTTCTAACAATAAAATTTCATTATAAGTCCTTAAATGTATGCTACAAAAATTATTTATTGTATTATGAACATGTTAATTACCTATACATCCTATAAAAGTGAACGATTACTCAGGGACATTCTACTCTGTACTAGAAAGCACTCAAGGACACCTCTCTTTGTCTCCAGATGGAGTCATTAGGGACTCATGATTGGGTCACTGTCATAGTGAATGAAGATTTGAGTGTGAAGTGGAAAGAGATTACCCCTTTAAAGCTAAACTGGAAATTAGATTCTCACTTATCTGATTTTAACCACTTTTCTTGTGTGCTTTCTTCCTTTCCCAAATGTGAAACTAAAGTAATACGTTAGGGCCTAAAGGCAACTCTCACACGTAAGCTGTGTTTCTGAATGCCAAGCAAGAGCCAGAGGAAAGACCCACATGGAAGAGTGGAGCCAGCTGCCTGGGCCTGTCTCTAACTTCGATTTTGTGCTAAAGGGTCAAGGAGCTGAAGAATGGTTCTTCTCAGAAGGTCACATAGGAGATGATATATCTGGCATCCTTAGTAAGAATGAATGAATGAGCACCAATAATGAAATATGCTTTTGCCTTGGAGTATGTTTTTGCATACATCATTTAAGAAATTCAACATTGGGATAGGATTAGATAATTAGGATCCTGGCCCTGTGTTTCGATCCTACCCGGACCGACTAAGTTAGAAGTGACTGACAAATGCTAATAATTTGAATACTTTTTAAAATCAGGGTATTGAAAAGAGTGTTGACATTACTCTGATTTTCCCTGATGCTGAGAGGTTGCACATTCAATTTGCTATAGTATTACCGTTTTGGTGAACTTCCTTTTAGATTCTCGTTCAAAAATTAAAACCATATATTCTCATTCATGAATTCTAAACATTTTATAACTGGCACAACTGTCCTTCTCAATTTCTTTTATTTAGAATCATTTAACAAGGATATGTTCTTCTTTCTCCTGCCTTTTTCACACTTAACACTGAAAGCTTAACCAACTCCATTCAGAACTAAAGAAAGGATCAATGTGGTTTTGGACTTCATAACAGCAACTGCTCTATTTATAAGGAACAGCTTTTCTACGGACTCTTAGGAGAAACATCCATCTCCAGCCCCCATCTCTTCTTACACTGGCTTTCATAAGATTCATCTCTTCATGTTTATTGCCCCACCACAAGGAAGGGAAGGGAAAGCTTGGTCCCAGTGTTTTTTTTTTTTTTTTAAGAGTCCTTGTTTCTAGTGAAAGCAGTAAGTAGGAACTAAGTGGTGGTGAAATAATGTATTCAGGCACATTGCCCAGCCTCTTTCTCCATGCTTTTCATAAAAGGAACCACGTCAAGGAAAAAAGGAAACTTCTGGTCCTAGATCCTCTGAGTGCTGGTTACAAAGAGTCACAAAGGTGGTGATTTAATGCTGGTTTTCCACCCACACAGGGCACAGCCCCACAGCTCCTGTCCAAGGAGTTAGTGCCAAGCTAATTCATAGCCTTAAAAGGGCCAACTGAAGTTTTATAATTTTGTGTCAGTTGAATGAGTTATTTAGCTTCTTCGTTTATCACTCACAGCCAGTCCTGAAATGGTGTTAGCCCTCCTAGGGTGTGCACCACAGGAAACTGAGGCAATTAGGGAGATCTTTGTCCTCCGGTAGGGTCTTTCATTCCATACGAATGCAGGGGAAAAAGTTGAATCCATTGTAGCCAATTACAAAACTAAAATGTTCTGTTTCATTATTTAATTAATAAGTCTCTATGTTGTACAAAGCACCGGTACCTACACTCTGTGGCTCTTAATCATGCTATCTATTGATTCTGATTCACAGTTGCCCAACCACTTAAATATATGAAATTAATACATTGTTATTACTAAGTATAATTTAGGAGGGAAAAACCTTTAATACAAGGGTTTCTTCAGAATAGACACAATAAAATGTAATGAAAATGTTGGGACTCATTATTTGGAGTTAATTATTTTCAAAGATGCTTTTTGTTTAAAACTGAGTTTACACTGTGTACTTATATGAGGATGGAGTGGTGTAACACAGAAAGATTTCACCAAGTTTATTAAATAATAAGAAACTGTGTATATACACAATGTATTTATTTACCTATTCATATAGTTTATTTAAAATATACATATTTTTTGTTTGTTTTACTATTTTCAACTGATTTTACTTAATTTTTACAACTTGACAGTGTAATTCTAAAATTTACATTGAAAAACAAAAGGACTAAAAAGACCATAAACTAAATATTGTAAAAGAAGAACAAAGATGAAAGATTTACATGGATTTCAAGAACTGTTATAGCTACAGTATTCAAGACAGTGTGTTTTTTTCTTTACAAAAATATACATTGAGTGAGTCCTATATAACTTCAAATGTAACATTAAAACATTTTTTTGAAGTCCAAATACCTTTTGTATAGTTTTTGTAGATATGCCACTGTTGAACACAATTGTCATCAATATTACATTTTCCCTACTGAAACCACTGGTGTAATGACTTAACTTTGAAACACCCCAGCAGAGATAAGGCAACCCAGTGGGGAAGCATATATTATGGTGGTTCAAAGCACTAACAATGGAGTCAGGCTTGCCTCCAGAACCTGCTCTGCCACTTACCAATATTGAAGAATCCTAGGCAAAATACCTGTTTAATATATAAAAGGAGCTAACATTACTATCTCTTAGGTTGATATACGGATTAAATTAGATTAGAGTGCTTAGCAGAGTGGCCAGCAAATAGCAAACACTCAATAAATCTTCACTCATTTCATTAATAATAACATACTTCTCAGTCTTCCAAATGGTGATTCAGGTCAGTAAAGAAGGAAATATTTTTTAAGAGAAAATAGAAAGAAGCAGACAATCTCTTTTGAGGGACTCCCACAGCATATTGATATTTTTAAAATAAAAATTGCTGCTTGCTTGTATGGTTCCACAAAAGGTGTCATGATGAAAAAAAGCAAAAGCAGAAGAACGGAATTGTCATCCACAACCAAAAAAAATTTCCCTTGGCAGAACTTGATAAGATAGTAAAGAAAAGTCACAGAGAGTGAGTAAAGAGATGCAGAAGTATGAAAGTCACATCTGGGAGAGGCCCGTCACATTTAACAGTGACAAATACTAACTAAGGAGAGAGGAGTCTGAAGAAATAATAAACCTTCCGGCCATGACAGATGACAGTGTTATACCAGAAAACTTGTAAGACAACAAAGGAAGACATAACTGTAAATCACTCACATCAACACGATTCACAATAATTTTTGGAAGTATTTCACAAGTGTGGCATATTCTTTTAGCAACTTAGTCCTAAGTATTTTTGAAACTCTTGATTTTCACATAACAGCAGGGAAAAGCAAAAACTATACAAGAATGCTAATATACTCCTCAAAGAACTGAGAACTATCATGTATATAACTTTGCTGCCTTCAACTTTCTGTCACCAGTTACTATGGACTAAATGAATGTTCACATCTATATTCCACTTACTGAAAAAACAGGAAAGGGTACAGAATTCAAATGTATAAAGAAATAAAAAATATCTGGTTTAGAACAATTGAATGTCAAAACAACTATTTTCCTTAATAAACTTATGATGAGAAAGCATTCAAATTGGTTGCATGCTCACTAATTTGATAAATATGTGAGATTAACTAAATCATCCAGCTTCTCACTTGTTTTTTTTGGGTCATAGTCTAGCTATGCAATGGAAAAATGCAATCAAGTCAGAATATGAGAAGCGTAGTGGGTCCCATGTAGGTGGAACCGGACCTGTTGGATACTAAGCTGAAGTGAAGAGGTAGCTTGGAATATTGAATCCAATAATCCTGAGTTCTAATGTCAGATATTACATAAACTTTTGTGTCTTTGGAAGAGTCACTTCTCTTTCAGGGCCAACACCTTCTGATATGCAAAGTTGGGAAGTCAAAGTAGATAATTCAGGTTTCCTCCAACCCTACCATTCCGTGATTTCAACTGTTCCTTTTGTTGCCTATGTTATTCCTTTTGCTGCATCTTTCATTACTACCACCATTTCTCTGCAAACACGAGGACAGAGAGAAAGATTTGGTTGGGAAAGGGACATGGGGTGTTTTTATGGTCTGAAAGTTTCTTTTCTTTCCTAATTCATATGCTGAAAGTTAATCACAAGTGTGATGGTATTTGGAGGTGGGGCCTTTGGGAATTGATTAGACCATGAATTCATAATGCTCATAAAGGGGACTAGTAACCTTATAGAAGAGGTCCCAGAGAGCTGCCTCCCAACTAGTAGCCATCATCTTTGAACCACAAAGCAGGCCCTCACTAGACACCAGATCTGCTGGAACCTTGATCTTCATCTTAGCCTCTAGAACTGTGAGAAATAAATGTCTGATGTTTATAAGCTACTCGGTTCATGGTAGTTTTTTATATAGCACACCAAATGGACTAAGACAGATGTTATAAAAAAAAACTCTCAATAAAAGATACATGCAAAGTAAAAGCCAATTTGTTGAATAATCACTGCCTCAGGAGTTGTGGTCACTCTTTTGTCATCTTAGAGGTGTTCAGCATTTCCATAAATAACTATTAATGCATTTGCCTGAAACTGTAATAGATGCACAATCATGTATCTGATGGTTTCATGGTAGCTCTAACTAAGGTGATCAAAGTTCCCTAATTTGTAAATTGAAAACATTGGACAGGCTTCATGTATCCTCCAATATTTATTTCTGCTGAAAGTTACATGCTTCTTTTGCAAAGTCTCACACCATAAATTAATTACCTTTCCCACTGTCACTAAAGTTTTATCTCACCCTTACAGCCTTTTTCTTGGCTGGAGTGGTTACTGAAATAATTTTATAAATTACTTTTTATTCTTAAACGAAGTAGAAGATGGAGGTATTTGCAGCATGGCTCTAAGTCGCAAATGAATCAGCATTGTGTTATGATTCATCTTTATTTCTACCTGCTGGCTGAAAACTGTCACTTCTTTAGGCTTCTCTATGTTTTCTCAACAAACAAACTCCTGTTTTTCTTTTCAGCGCCACTTTTTTATTAAAAAATATTTATTATTAATTTATGAAACAATCTACATGTCAAGTAGAAAGCAATAAAGCTATAAATTTTTATTTGTGCTACATATACTGACCCAATCCATGATGTGTGCTCACTTAGACTCATTACTTACAGCTGATGCAAGCCTCACAGATTATAAAATTTATTTATTATACTTTCTTTACATTTTGTTGTCTGCTCACTAAACACCAAGCACTGCACCATGCATTTTATTTTGCATTTTATTAACCTAATCCTCATAATAACTTTATGAGTTAGGTGTTATTATTAACCCATTTTACAGATGAGAAAACAGGCTTAAAAGGTTGACTAATTAGTTCAAGTTCACTCTTCACTGGTAACAAAGCCAAGACATGACTTCAACTTCAACTCCAAAGCCTTCCTTAAATACACCCTTCAGCAAAATTAGGGATTACTACATGCCGTGAACCTTGCGAATCACTTTCAGGGTGTTGATATTGCAAATCTGCATTCACAGATATCAAAAAGTGCAGTTCACCGTTCTTCATGTTGGAAGAGATGATACAGATGTTGATAAATATGTGGCTTGACCCAAAAGCAACAATATGTGAAAAAGTGCTTTGCATACTACAAACCCAAGGGATATTAGTGTCTATTAAGTAAATGCAAAACAGTTTATTTATTCCCTTGATGAATTATAGACTATAATGTGGCTGAATTTTTCTATTAATCACAAATAATAAAAAAGTCTTTTAAAAAATTTTTTCCTCCTAGTTGCTAATTTTTTTTTTTGACTACCATCAAGATCATCCTACTGAAAAGCTGTTTCCTCTTTGGCCTCATCATGCTTGCCCAATTTTTAATACCTTTCATTTGAATTGTGGCTTTGAATAAAGTATCTACTGTATCATGTCATCTTAATCTTTGACCAAAAAAAAAAAAAAACCCACAATTATTAATACTATAACTTTAACACAGGTTTCTAATTTTGGTACCATGTGGTAGCATTTTTTGGTTTAGAAAAATATTTTTTTCTTTTGCAGAAAAGAATAAAAATTGTAAATGATATTGAGTTAACATTTCTTAAAATATATAAAAAAGTCCCATTTTAACATTCCTCCTCTACCCTTTATTGCTAGGCTTAGAAAGCAAGGTGAAGAAGGGCATATTCAGGTCTTAACCTCCCTAGCATTTGAGTCCAATTAACAGGTGGATAAGAAATTTATTTTTCTTAGTAGAGTTATATGTCTGGAATTTATTTAGTGGTTTTAAGTGAGACTAGAAAACAGGATTGCAAATAGGGTGGGAAAAATAAGCCAGAAAAACCAAGATAATTTCCAGTTGAATTATGACCTCAACTGGGTTCCAGAGAATGGAATTTTCATAATTCACAATCTTACTATTGGCTATTTCTGGAGACATGGGGCTGAGGACAATATCCTCGGTAGACTCCCTGTTCTATTTCCTGCCCTGTTTGTCTGTACCCTGTATTCCTGCTTCACCATTTAATTGTGTTTTATATGCTAGCTTCCTAAAATGAATTAAGGTGGCTTCCATTATTAAGGAAAGAAATACTTGTACCATGACACTAGCCTAAGAATAATTAAGACAGTTAAGCAGAAATGCAAGTTTTCACCTTCCCAGCTGTCACTGAAAGCATGTTTACCCATGTAGTGAAAATAACTAAGAGTAAAAATTTAAACAAACTCTGGAAGAGCAATTACTAAAAGAAAACAGAGTCAGACCATAGAAAGCCTGATGCAAACAAGAGGAAACAGTGACAATACATAGTTGCTACTCCAAACCAACAGAGGAAAGAATTATGTTAAAAGAAAAAAGAAAGGATTCAAATAAGAGATAAGTTAACACAACTGGAAATGAATGCCCTCTATGAATAAGCCCTCCCTTAAAATGTTTCTGGATGCAATATTCATTCCTAGCACAGGAAGTAACCAAATATCACCCAAATAATCTGGAAGTTAATGTCACCTCCTAGTATAACTTTCAAGGAAACAATACACCCTCAGATTTATTCTGCCCAGAAAATCCACTTCAGAAAATGAGAGAGGGAGTAAAAGATAAATACGCACAAGCAGCTTCACTGCCTAGGTCTAACTGAGTCAGGGTGGATTACAGATAGAAAGAGCAAGAAGTGCCACTTTACACATTTTCTGTCTTTTCTGTCTGCTTGGTGCTGCTGCTAGTTAATGTTAGAGGATCAGGACTCCTGTTTGGAGCTGCTTCCTTGGACTTTGGTGGGTCCACCCCTCACAAGCACATCTGGCAGGCACTGTTTGGCATTGGGCTTCATGGAGCAGCCCATCAAACCTGTCTGCAAATTCCACCAGGGGACAGGGTGGCTTTTCAAACTGTCAACTCCCTTAGCTTTGAGTTCTAACACTCTGTCTGCAACATCATTCTCTGCTAAGTGGAAGACATGCAGACAGGATGACATGTCCCAACACAGGTCTGGTGTCCCAGAACTGCTCTGATGGCATGTTATTTCCGTACAATGAGAACACATGGGCCTTTGTGCCGTGTGCATCTGGAAAACTTCCCAGAGCATGCATCTGCCCTCTGATTTACACCTTGCAGAATAAGGCTGACCGGCGGGAAAGCGACTGAATCTATAAGCAGTGGGTGGGCTGTGTTCCCTCCCCCCACCCCTACCTCCTTCTTATTCTGAGAAACAATCGTGGGTGTTCCCATCTCCCCAAAACTCCCTCCCCTGAAAAAGAAGAGGAAAAAGCTGCTTCCTGACTGAATAAAGCTGAAACACCTGTGTGCCAGAAATACACAGATGTAGACAGGCACAGCATTGGTGCAGTTCCATCTGCCCAGCGTGCTTCACTTGGTGGTTAGAGTGGTAACCAATTAGGGTGGGAAACCCACACCAGAAGAAAGATTCCTTTGGTCCTCATTATCCTCATTCCCTTACAATTCTTCTCACATTTCTCTCTCTCACTAATGCTTTACCCAAGGATGAATATACAATGCCAAAAACAACCCTTGCTTAAAAAGCCCTGAAAGGCAGTCGTATTTCAGGTGGTATCTTCCCTTCATCATTATTCATCCTGCCTTTTTACTTTGGGCTAGAAGGACAAATGGAAAGAAAAACAATACAATACTCACTGCAAACTGAACCTTTGTCATAAAACGTGTGTCTTTTATGTTACGGCTGTGAACTCCTGCTCATGTGAAATGTGTGCTGAGTTTCATTCATTCCAAAAATATTTATTAAATACTAACATGCTGGGTTTTGTGTTAAGTCCTGGAGGTACGGCATCTGGCAAAATGGCTTCACCAGAACTCACTGATGAATGCAGTAAAAAATACCTGCATTGTGTATTGCAAAAACAATGCAACATTTAATATCATTGCCATTTTTATTCTGCTGCTGTTATCTATGGCATTCTTTATTTTTCTCTCATATAGAGCCATTTCCACAGAGAACATATTGAGTCTAAATTGCTCAGTACAGTGTCTAACATGGTGCAGGCAAAGAGTAGCTGGTCTAGGAGAATAAGATATTCAGACCTGGATGCTTTCATAGCCGTTTAAGCTGTGGGTATTACCCAAATGAACTTTCCATACAGCTTTGGAAAATGGACTGGAGTATGGAAGTATCTGGGTGTGGGGAAGAGACAGCAGCTATTCATCAGGATCTCAAATCAATTTTTGGACAATAATTGTCTGTTGGGTTTTTTTTTAAAAAATCCTTTTAATTTTGAGTTAATATTAGGCTTATAGAGTGTTGCTAGATAGTACAGAGAGATCCTGTAGGTCTTTCACTCCGCTTCTCCTAATATTAACATCATATATAACCATGGTACATTGATCCAAACTAAGAAATTGACATTGGAACAATACTATTAACCAAATGACACACTGTATTAAGATTTCAGTAGTTCTTCCACTAATATCCTCTTTCCATCCTAAGATCTAATCTAGGATGTTACATGGAATTTAGGTTTGCTTGGTTTTAATTGAGCTATTTCTCTACTCTCGATGTCCTATTGATATGATATCACCATGTTTCGAAAGAAGTTCTCACCTTTGAATCTGTAAAATGCTAGAAAGGAGATAGAAAACAAGGTAAAGTGAGAAACAATGGGAAAAACTTCTTTTATTTTGGAATTTTTAATCTACCTGCAGGGAGAACAGCATGACTCAGGAACATGGTTTTTCTGACCCTCCCTATCTTTTTAGCCCTGGGAAAATAAAAGATCAAGTACTCTCTTTTGATGATAACCTTGTAAATATCAAGGGCTCAAAAGCCATTTAGTCTGATGCAGCCTTGGATTGCTATTTCCATTTCACAGATGGGGAAAATGAAGCCCTGCCCTGCTGAATGATTATTTAGGACCACAAAGCCCTGACTAACCTATAATAAAACTAAGACTAAGACTTACAAGGGGAATGGGAGAATGGAGCTCAGTCCTGAAGTCTCTCTCAGTGTTTAACCCTTATTATAAGAAATGCCATTTATATGTCAGGATATAAGAACAATGTTTTTACAAGGAAAAGTTTAGAGCAATAACTGAAAGTAAAGTCCCTTAGTACATCTGGGGAATGGGGAAGCGTTCCATACTACTCTAGTAATTAACTCTGGCTAGTGCTGAGCTAAACTCTGAGTTTCAATTGGTTTAAGCTGCAAACACCAAGCACCAAAGGAATGCTGGGCTTTCATAGGTGCAATGTTTTCAAGCCAGTGACTTTATACTATGGAGGCATATTCTGAAAAGGCTGGCAGCATTTTAGACCCAGGAACCTGAGCTACAGACATCAAAGTGATTCACTTCTTAATTCTGGACATTTGTAAAGTCCACCAGAAGCAAACGTGCTGGAACTTCAACAGCAGGTATTACACTGACTGTAAAAATCATCCGTCTTAGTCAAAATTACAAACAGGTCTCCTTGTCTCCCTCCTACCCACTCCATCCATCCCTTTCCCTCACGGTAAAAGAATCAACATGAAGCAAAATGTGTTCATTCCTCTGTACCAGTAACGATGCTGTCAGGGAGGGGGACTACTCCCTGGATCAAAGAGGCCTCTCTCGCAGGGCAGTGTGTGGTGAAGGAACATTACTCCACAGCCCCTCTCGTTCCCTTTCCTTCTCTCTTGCTTTTTCTTTCTTTCAACATTAGGCATTCTTTTATAGTTTCAAATTAACATTAAAGTACAATAACAGTGATTCATGGCTGTGATAAACAAAAAAAATAGGGATACCTCCACAATAAAACTCTGTAAAATGCACACACTGACACATTTTAAATGACTCTTTAGTAACAGAGGGGAGAAAAAAAGCATATGAGGTAAATCCTTCACTGAGTAACTCACCAGGGAGACTGGTAAAAATAAATTGCACAGCTCTAATTTTCCTAGCAGCTTCCATGCTATTCTTTGAAACTGAGTACGAACCCCTTGGCCTAATCCCAAGAGCCGATCTATAGTAAATAGTGCACACTTAATGCCTAAGTTCCTTTTTAGCACCATTCAGACAGTGACTTCAGCCGCAGAGCTTAGTCATAGCAGACATTTTTGTGGTGAAAGCATTAAACCCACATGCAGCTCTCTTTCTGTGGCCACTGGGGGTCATGCTCCCTTCCCATTAGCTGAATAAATCATAAAGTCGGCTCAGACCACCCAAGGAGTGCGACCAGCAAGCCACAGGCGATGCCTACAGCCGGTTATTTCTTTTCAGAATCTACAGGGGGAAAAAAGCAGAAAAAGAAAAACAAGAAAAAAAAAAAATACACTGCAAAACAGACTGGCTGTAGGAAATCATTTGAGTTTTAAAAAGTGTGATCTCTTTGAGAGTAACCCAGTGTTTTCTTGTTTACTTATTTATTTTTTAGTTAAAATCAAGGAGCCTGATTTAAGAAGAAAAGTAGCCATTTAAGAAATAAAGTCACATGCATGCCTTTTGTCATATGCTGGAGTTTGCTGACCAGAAAAAAAAAAAAAAAAAAAAATCTTCTCTGTGGATTTTAAATTAAGGAAGGCCACCCTGTGTGGCCAGGCTCTTCAGGTGGTTCCGATAAGACACAATGCAGACGCAACTGGGGGGCCGTGCATCCGGCTAGCTTACGTAGCCAAACGGGATTTAACGAGGAAGCAAACGTGTTGTCTAATGTTCCCTGTGTCAAATGATTCACTCTGCCCAGGAGAGGGATGGGGTCCTGGAGGAAGATCTGCAAGTCATGTTCCCATCAATCAGTAAATAAGATAAGAAATAGGAATTTTAAACACAACTATTAGCAGGCAACTGCTATCACATTCAGGAACTGCAGCTCATTATGTTAAACAGTCTCTTCGGGGAGTGTGGTGTGGAGGGGAGAGGAGCAGGAGGGGGCAGATTGGCGAGAAGGAAGAATTTTTTTTTACATGCATTTTTAAAAACTGTGCTGTATTTTAAGTAAGTATGTAGATGTGCTGTAATTTTAAATAACTATAGAAGTCTAACACGCAACTAAAATTGTGACACCCCCTCACAACCCCATAACTATTACCCTACCTCCAAGTAAAGTCTAGTCAGAAGGAAAGTATATTTGAGGTGGGTTCCAGTGATTTCCTCAGGACTCTGGGACAGGTAGCTGTTAGGATCTTGAAGGAATTTGAAGCTGAATGGTCATCATTTTTGTATCCATGAACAGTCTCCCTAGTGTCTATTTGATACACTTCAGTATGTGATCTTGTGAGCTGGTTATTTAGGAAGTACTCAAATTAGCAGCCTATATTCACCCTTTGTTTAACATCAGAACAATGCAGGCAATTTCTTTACCAGTGTCTACACAAAGCTCTGCCTAAAATCTTTAAAGCCCTCATCTGCAGTGACCCCCTGGCTGCTCAAGAAAGGACAGCCCCTTGGTCTACACTGGGGCATATTACATGGTGATTTTGTGACTCTTGCCCACCAGGGAGGAAGGCAGGTTCACTTATATCAGTTACATTTATGACTTAATATGGTGAGTTGTAAGGTCGCCCTCAATCAAAGCCATCTTGTATTGAAGCAATTTTAACTGTCAACAGCCTATGTCTTAAAAATCTCACTGGAAGACAAGTGAATCCGCCTATTGATAACCTACAGCCCATTATGAATTTGCTAATTAAAATTTCCTTTTGCTAGATTACATAACTTTAACTGCATAATAAAAAGCTGCTTCCAAGGTAAACCAAAAGCATTGTAAGCAAAACCCCTTATCCACAAAGTTTCACTCATCCTTGTGATGACTTTCATTTCTGTTTTATTCATGAATATATTTTCCACATCATTGAGAGCATAAAGCATTCTTAAGTAGATTCTTTGAACCATCCTTCCTGAGTCAGAGTGCTTGAAAGAATTAGACCAACTGCTGCATCGTGTCTAGCTGCTTATCTGTGATCCACCCAACTTCTGGAAATAGGGACATGACCCTATGGACACAACATAGATAAAATGGCCTGTGCCTGCATCTGTGGGGTCTGCGTTGCAGAAGAAAGTAAACAATTCCAAAGAAAATAGTCCAGAAGCAAAAGAAACTCTACTAAAAACAGATGAGATTTAAGAAATAAATGACTTTCATTATTAATAAGCATCAGTGAGGTTAGCTCTTAGGCTGTGTAATTTGCAACTTTCCTTTGGTCAGCCTCTGCCAGAATTGATTTTCTTTAGTGTTGTTGAAAGTGTGTGTGCACATACTAAGGAACATGAGTATAGACTATCCCATTTGGATGCACATAGATTGAGAATTTTTACTCTCATAGGCAATAAGGTAAAAAAAAATCAAATGTTGGAACTTTGAGTCACAAAGATGAAGATAGTAGTATTGAAAAGGATTACTTCATAAACAACACTCTTTTAAAAACAACTTACCTCCAGCTCAACCTGACTACATTTCCCAAGATAGGATGAGGGGAGCATTACTGTTTCTCTGTTCTCCTCTTAGGTTCCACTCTCTTCAGTGCTCTCTGTCCAGGTGTTTCCTTCTGTTTTTCCTTTGCCTTCTTGCTGAAGTTTATCTGTCCTCTCTCAGCAGGGTTGAACTCTGTCTCGAGATAAGCAGCCACTCTAATACTAGTTACAGACGACATGAAGACGCTACGTTCACCACAAAATCATTCTTTCCTAGACTAAAGCCTAAAATTAATGAGCATTACACATTCTTTTTTTTGAGATGGAGTCTCACTCTGTCGCCCAGGCTGGAGTTCAGTGGCATGATCTTGGCTTACTGCAACCTCTGCCTCCCAGGTTCGGGGTTCAAATGGTTCTCCTGCCTCAGACTCTGGAGTAGCTGGGATTACAGGCGCAGACCACCATGCCTGGCTGATTTTTGCATTTTTAGTAGAGACGGCATTTCGCCGTGTTGTCCAGGCTGGTCTAAAACTCCTGACCTCAAGTGATCCACCCCTCTCGGCCTCCCAAAGTACTGGGATTTCATGTATGAGCCACCGCGCCTTGCCAGCCATACTTTCTGAATTTGAATTACTATCCCTCATCCCATCACTTCCCAAAGCATTTATCAGGTAACTGTTTTTGGTACACACATAATTTCTCCTTATATCCAGAACCTGCTAGGTGCCTGGTACTGTCAGACGTAGCAGGCATAATATTTAGGAAAAAAAAAAAAAAAACCAGCAGTGACCTTTGAAATTTTGAATCGCAGTTCAACACTTACCAGCTGTGTAACCTTGGATGAGATTCTTAACCTTTTAATGACTCAGTTGTCTTAACTATAAATGAGTAATAATAATGGTACCTCAATACATATTAGCTATTACTATGTACTAGAGGCAGAAGGATGACAAAGACTGAGGACATGTTCCTTGCTTTTGTGAGGCTTATTGTCTTGTGAGGAAGCTAGCACATAACGAAACATTATCTACCTGGTGTGCTAAATTCCAGGGCTGTTGTTGGCTTATACGATGGGATGCAGCAGTCCCAGTAAAGGCTGTGATAACACAGCAGATAGGAAGCTATCCGAACTGGAGCATTCCTGTAAGTGAAACAAAATTTTTGTTTTACTGCAGGCTCAGAACATAAATACATGATATTTAAGCTGCTTCACTGAACTTAGAAAATTCTTACATGTCCCTTAATTATGAACAGCTCCCATGTGAGTGATTAGTGTGCCTTTCTTTACTCTTTTCTCTTTCCTTCTCAGCACTATAGAGCCATGGCTTCTTAGTATCTTCACATCTTCTAACTACATTTCTGATTCTCCCTGGCTTCTATTTGGGGCCTGGACACTCAAGGTTGGGAAGCAAACAGCCAAGTCCAGCAGGCAGCATCTCAGCAGACTTCTCATCTTCTCATGACTTCCACATTCTTCCCCAGTTGCTCCTCATCCTAGCCCTACAGCCTGTAATCAAATTCCAGGAGATCCCCTGCATAGCATGCCTGGCGAATGCTCTAAGATGATCATTAGCATCTAAACATTTCCTCCTTCCTGGACCTGGGAATCTTTTTTGTTTTTTTTTCTTATTTCTTTCTATAAAACCTCAAAAACATGTATAGAATATGGAAGAAACCATCACCTTGTGTTCTGTTTCAGAATGACCTGGAGAGGAAGGGAAGCCCTACTCTGAGAAGTAGGTGATGTCCATGGATGGGGCAGAAGATGAATCATATGAACCCTACCTCTGAGGAGGATATGATCCATGAGGCAAGAAACACATACAAACATATCCCATGACAATGTGATGCAAGATACAAAGCATTTATATACATGATACAGAAACAAAATAGAGGCTGTTAGGCAGCCTACAGATTCAGAAAAATGAAGGGATAAATGAAGGAACGAGATGTGAGAAAATGTTCACAAGTAACATAAAGAGGTGGTAAGTAGGGAAAATGGCCCTAAACCCATGAATAGAGGAAGGGAGGTAGTTGTGGAAGTGACACTGTAGATGTGTGTTTAGGTAGGGGAAGGTATGTCATTGAGTAGATTCTACTCAATGGCCTTGCTTGTGTTGGAAACAAAACCATCTGTGGATTGTGGGAGAGCAAATAGACGATTACAAAGGTTTGGGATATTAACTGACAGGAATTAGGGAGCTGACCAAATAGGAGCAGAGAGACGTATAAGTAGTATAAAAACTCCGAATGAGTTGGGAAGGCAAGAGATTGAAATGATGGTAATCATCGTGGCTGTGTAATTTCCCTCAATAACACTGAAGTACAAAGGAAAAAAGAGTAGAAAAGGAAGAGTTGAATTCGATCCAGATTTGTGGTTCAAAGATGTCATAGATATTGGTGCAAGACCAATTTATATGATTGACTAGGAGTTTTAGACCAGTCAAACATTCTTTACTGCTGTTAGGATAAAGTTCAATATCCTTCAACACTGGTGACCCTGTAGCCCATGTGATTTAACCTGCTCCAGCTCTACCAGTCTTCTTTCTCTCCTGTGCCCCAGACTCACTTGGATATTTTCACTTCCTCTGCTCTCCTTGGAAGTGTAAATATCTTATGCCTCACAGCTTTTGAATATGCTTGTCCTTCTGTGAGAATACCCTTCTTTACACTCTACTTGGCTGGCTCGTCATTATTTAGCTTCTACATAAATTTGGAAACTACCTCAGAGACAAACATCTCAGAGAAAGATTCTTAGGCCCCTGGCGTGGTAAGCTCCCCCTGCACCTATGCTCCATTTTCTAATATTCATCACACTTGTAATTACTTGCCCACTACCTTTCTCCCTGAGATATTCCAGCTTCTTTGAGCATGTTTCTCATTTTTACTGCTACATCTTGTGTCTTTCAAGTACTCTGCTCACAGTAGATGCTCAATGAACATTTGCTGAGAGAATGAGTAGATAAGTTGATCATCCTGAAAGGCACTGGAAGGATATAAAGCAGGAAATCAGGGCATGAGCCTGGGCAGATGCATATGCTACAGATTTAGATTTCAGAGTTGGGGAAGCTTTTCACAATGGCATCAGTCAAGATGTGCCAAGAGGAGATGATTGCTCACACTGAGTGGTGGTCTTCAGAGTTATGAGTTTTGAAGAACCACACGGCTGCTGTTTTAGATGATTTATTTATTCAAGTGATGATGGAAACATTCAAGTTATTGGTACAGCTGAGGTTGGAAAGTAGCATAAAAACTTAGGGTCAAATGTCTTTACTTAACAATGGAGAATGGCCGGGCATGGTGACTCATATCTGTAATGCCAGTACTTTGGGAGGCCAAAGCAGGTGAATCACTTGAGTCCAAGAGTTTGAGACCAGGGTGGGCAACATGGTGAAACCCTGTCTCTACAAAAAATACAACAATTAGCCAGGTGTGGTGATGCTACCTGTGGTCTCAGCTACTCAGATGGGGGCTGAGGTGGGAGGATCACTGCAGCCCTGGAAGGCAGAGGTTGCAGTGAGCCGAGATTGTACCACTGCGTTCCAGCCTGGAGATAGAGTGAGACTGTGTCTCAAAAAAAAAAAAAAAGAGAATGATGAAAAAATCAGTAGATAACATACCCAAGAAGAAGTCGGTGGGCAAGCTAGGAGGTGACTTCCCATCATTGGGTGTCAGGTCTTAAGATTTTCAGCTCACCTGAGCAGGGCCAGACTGACTGCTAGTCAGCATAGCATCACTGAGATAGTGCTAAACATTTGTTGAATGTGCACATAATTTAGTGCATATAATTTAGAAACTTTTCAACAACAAGGTCTTAAAGTGGCATTTTCCAGTTAATGAATGGTCAATCACATAATTAAAGTAGTAGGAAATCTGTATTTCCAAAGCATTCTCATTTATTTTTCATTTAGCACTTAATACTATTTATGAAATTTCATATTTAACTTAGCATCTGTCTCTCAGTAGTGGTAAGCTTTATGAAAGAGAAATTTTGATCTGTTTTGTCAACAACTCTATCCTCCATGCCTAAAAATGCCTTGCACATAGTGAATACTCAGTAAACATCTGTTGAATGAAGGAACTTCATTTAATTAGGGGTTTGTTTTCTTTAGTTGTCAGAGGAATTCAAGTAGATTTCATAAATAAGATGTATCTCAATTTTTAAATCATCTGTAAAGCTATTTTAGAAATATTCTGTGCCTATGGAAGATGTGGGGTTTCGTTGTTTTTAAAATAAAAGACAGAAAGCAAACCTTTCTGAGATGTGATTATCAAATCCCAAGCTCTACAATATCTGCGTGTGATACTGGACGAATCTCTGTAATATATCTTGTTTATAAATTGTAAGCATAATGAGAGGTACTTCTATCCTTCTCATCAACACACAGGTTTAAATCCCCATATGAAATTGGAAGCTAACTCTTTATAAATCACTGCTGTAAGGTGTTGACTTCTTCAATGGCACTTTCAGTAATTTCCTTAGAATTCAAGCTTAATTAAAAAAAATCCACATGTTTTGTTGCTAAATACCAAGTTTCTTATTTTCATGTGAGTTCTTTTCCGCTATATTTCTTAGTAGAGATTGGTAAAAATACACTTTAAGTTAAGAAAACAAACCCTTCATTTATTTATGAGTTAAGTAATACATACTTTCAAAACCAATGATTGTCATAAGCGGTGCTCTAGAGTCAAACAGATTTTCAATAACAATTAAAGTATTGCATACAAAATTATATGTTTGTGGTACTACCTAGAAACATGGACTGTCTTTCTATTCTGTCAATGTGGAGCAGTGATGAAGGCAAAGAAGCTTCTACTGCCACTCTGATGTGTTCTCCTCCTTGACAGGGCAGCACCCAGGGGAGAGGGCAAGGCCACAGCAAGGGGACCTGCTGTACAAAAGGCCTTCTGATTTGGGACCATTGGGAAAAAAAAATGGCATGATAGGCCGGGTGCGGTGGCTCAAGCCTGTAATCCCAGCACTTTGGGAGGCCGCTACGGGCAGATCACGAGGTCAGGAGATCGACACCATCCTGGCTAACATGGTGAAACCCCGTCTCTACT
>NW_012112142.1:8735996-8773035 GCF_000951035.1 Colobus angolensis palliatus | reverse complement strand
CCGTCTCAAAAAAAAAAAAAAAAAAAAAAAAAAATGGCATGACAGATCTTGGATGGTGTTTATCTAGATCTGCCAGATTGAGCAAACAAAAATACAGAACAACCAGCTAAGTTAGAGTTTCAGATAAATGATGAATAATTTTTTTGTGTGTCCCACATACTGCAAGGGACATGCTTATGTTAAGAAAATTTACTGTTTATCTGAAGTTTAAATTTAACTGGCTGTCTCTTATCTAAGCTGGCAGTCCTAAATGCATTCTAATTTTCTTGCTATAGCTTTGAGCATTAGGACTCCCACAGGATGTGGACAATGAACCATGTGGGTTCCTTGGATGGAGCTCTTTGCCTGTGTCATAAGAGGTGAAAGGGAATAGATCCTTTAAGAGTAGGTGGGCATATGTGTATAGTAAGTTTCACTGTTAGGCCTTTGCTTTTGATTTAGTCAATTAAATGAAAGTTAAAATGAGGCTTTGACAGTGCAAACACAGAAGGCTTCAAAGATATGATAGTTAATGATGCAAAGCACCATTAAGGAGCCAGCAAGTTGATTCTGAGGGAGCCAGCTACCTCTCTCCTCTGCCCACTGACTTCTCATGCCTATGTATTAAAGGAAGTGGGGCAAGATTTGAGAGACTCAACTTGTAAGCATATCTCTAACAGTTTACTTTTAATAACATTGTTTGCATTGTGGAAACGAATTGAAAAAGAAATCATCATCATTGGCAGTTTTAATGCTATTAAATGCCACCAGATAACTAAACTATGTAAGAAGTTTTGCTTTGAAAGCTCACCAACTGTGAGTTTCATTTGTAAACCTGGGGGGAAAAAAACCCAAAATTGTAGGAAATTGATCAGTGAATAATTGAGGCTCAATTATTTTGCACAGGAATTCTTGTAAAAATACTAGCTCTGATTCTGTTTTCTTTGCAGATTCAGAGCAAAATCTGAGTACAAAAATACAGATGTATATTGCTGATTTTTATATTTTTAATATCGAATATCTTCAGTAATGTTGAGAATGGAAAATATGGGCCCTTCTCCCAGCCTTGCCTATTAACTAGTTATATATTATTTCACAAGGCATTTAATATTGCTGGGTTTTACATTCCCATCTTTAAAATGCAAATAATAGCATCTGTTATGCCATTCTCATAGAGTTACTATGAGCTAACTTGTAATAATAAAGTCAAATGCCTTGAAAAACACCATGAAATGCATCAAAATTCGCTCCTGCTAGTTAATGTTCACTAATGGCACAAGTGATTTTGATGAATTACTAAAGAGCCTGAATCAACTCTTGTAGTAGGTCCAAGTGTTAGAGCAGAAAAAAAAAATATTGGCAAAAATACCACTTTGCAAAAAAGCTTTGGTTTTGAGAGTGATGCTTGATAGAATGTGCACAGCTGTTCCTTAGGTGTTCCATAAGGTACCAAAGAAGTTTAAGACATGGTCTCTGTCCATATGAAGGTTACAGTTCATTTGGAGGAAAAAAGAAAAGGTAGGCTTGATGCTAAACAAAAATGCAGTACAGTTTGATTTGGTGTCCAATGCATGGTGATGACAGTAGATTTCTTTTAGCCATCACAGCAGAACATGATTAAAGTAGGGAAACTATTTCATAGAGTTAGTCTTCAGGATGGTTAGAGAGGGGTTTGAACAAATGAAAAGAAAAAAGGTCATTCTATCCAGAGACATAATGTTGGAAAAGTTTTGACCAGGCTGTGTGTGTGGCCTATTGATAACAGGAAGGAGACTAGTCTGACTGGATCAAGAATTTATTCTGGGAACAGCGCATAAAAGAATGGCATAAAAATAAAATTATACTGCACAAAATATAAGTCTAAATAGATAGGTTTATTCGAGTATGTCAAGTTTGGGACATCAGGCTGAAGAGTTTGGTATCTTGATTTATGAACAAATTATATGTATATATATAATTTATATATTATATTATATATTAATATATAATATATATACACATATATATCATGTATATATATACACAATATATCCATCCTCTATTTTAACATAATATACATGTACATAACATATGCATTCTCTATATTATCTCGAAATATCCTCTATTTTGAAGCTAGAACAACCGACATATACTCAAAATATGACTTTAAAAGACTGCTACTTTAGGAGAGGCCCCCCGAAGGCTAACTTGTGTTTTGAAACTGTAACCACCATCAGCAAAAGCTATTACAGCTAATGGCTCTTTCATTCAATTTTTCAGGGTTCATGGATTCTGCAGTAATAATTTTTCTGATTGCTGTGTTCCCTATCATTGGTTTATTTACTGCCTAATTTGAAATTCTCTTGCAGAATATTTTGGTTTCTTCCTCTTCTAAGCTGTCTCAGTGTGGTTTACTATACAGACAATGGCCACTGTGGTTTCTGCTGTCATCCCTTCTCCACATATGTCTCACCCAGGGAACCATCTCCATTTTAATGCTGTTAGATTGTCTGCATTATAGACTTTTAAAATTCACTCCTACTAGTTAATGTTAACTAATGGCAAAAATGATTTTGAAGAATTAGCTAAAGACCCTGAATCAATTCATTTAGCAGGTTTGCATGCTAAAGATTGGCATGAACACTGCTTTGTTTTTGAGAGTAATGCTTGATAGAATGGTGTTTCACTCTCTCCACCAGCCTGCTGAAAGAAGACATGGATGTAATTTTATGTGTCATGGTCAATCAACACACACTTAGATACAGTGCTGCCAAGGAAAATCAAGGAAAAAAAATCGGTGATGATTTTTAGCCATGTTGCCAATGAAAATCTTACATTGACTGAGTCTAACTTTCTTTGTTGAGTCTTTGAACATGGCTGTGGAATATGGTCTTAATAAAAATTGACCTATTACACAATTCTCTGTTTTAGTCCATTGGTAATGAGAAATGAATTGGTTGTGATGATGTCAATGGTGACACAACTGAGCAAACCTTCATTAAAAACTTGGAGATTTTCATGAATACTAGTTGAGAAGCCAAGCTTTTTAAAAATTTGCCAAGGCCCATGTTCTCAAACGCTTCTTGAACATGGAAATTAGTTCTGGCATTTTCTATACTTCTGTGCCCATCAAGATTTGTTCATCCTGCATTACTAAGGTCAAGTCTCCATTGTGAGTTTAGAAGTTGCATGACAGTTTCTGATCATAATACTACCAAGTAGGAACAAAGAGGATGCCATTAGAAATCATGTGTCATTGTCTCATTTTCAAGTATCATGGAAAAGCTTAGTCAGACATTTAAGGAACTCTTCCACAAATGTCCTAATAGATATAAAGCTTTTAGAGCTAAACATATACTAAAGGCAATAAGAATATTTGTTGTCATAATTGTTATTATTATCATTTATCATGAAATGTCTTAGCATTACTTGAGCAAATCTTCCCCAGTTTCTATAGCAGAAACTGCTATATTAGATATTGGGTCTCTAATATCTATTCTACTCCTGTTAAAGCAATATAACTCAATATTGATGGTGTCTAGCCTCCTTCATAGGTAGGGGAAGACGAGGACATATAAGAGGGAGTTGATGAGCGGAGCTTCCAGGAAAGTTCTTTAATAGTTTCAACAGCTCTTTTGCTCCTCTGTAGTTCTTGTCTAGAATGTGGATGTGATGACAATAGCTACAGAAACAACCTTACAAATTGGAGATGACCTTGAGGAGGGTACTCAAGAAGAGGAACATGGAGTGCCAATGATATGGGGGAGCCTGGTAATCTTCTCTGAACTTCCACCCTCCTTCATCCCCTCACCTCCCCCCACTGACTTATTTGACATGAGAGAAAAACAAACTCCTTTATTATTTTAGTCACCCTTAATTTGCATACCAATTGCTATGGACCTGTGATAATTCCTGAAGGACTCTGTATCCCCAGTCTTTTTGCCCATTGGCATGTTTTACAGTGATCGTTTCCCTTAAAGGTTTTTGGCCTTGCTTAAGGAGATCAGCTACATAAAAGTCAGAACCTGAGTTTATGCCATTTTGCTTCTTTCCTATTTAACAGAGCCTTGCTTAAGGTTTTTGGCCTTGCTTAAGGAGATCAGCTACATAAAAGTCAGAACCTGAGTTTATGCCATTTTGCTTCTTTCCTATTTAACAGAGCACTACATAACTACAAGGCTTTTAATAAGTTATTTCTGATGCTGTTAACACCATTTGGGGCTTTAAAGATTGAAGTTTCCTAATCAGAGACTGGTTGTCTATTTATCTATCTATCTATCTATCTATCTATCTATCTATCTATCTATCTATCATCTATCTATCATCTATCATCTATCTATCTATCATCTATCTATGTATCTATGTATCTATCTATAAATATGTATGTTGTATATGCAATATATATCATAAACATGTATATATACACATGTGTACACACACAGGCTCTTTTCTCATGTCTCTAACATTTTAGCTTAATTCTCAACTGTTTTGCTTTAACGTGCTGCTTAGTAAACAGAAAACACAGTCTTGGAAACAGATACAAAAGAAAAACTAATTAGGAAAGAGAATATCAGATTGCCAAGCTTATTTTAAGAGCTCACTTATTGTGATGGCTAAACTCATCCATTTCCTCTGAACTTAAATCTATTTCTAAACATGAAAAAGACTGGTCATTTTCCACATGCTCTGAAAATAATCTTTGTTCAATTGATATAACTAACAACAGTAGTCAGAGGGACACATAGATCCAGATTTTTGCTGACCACTGTATGGAAGACTCGTCTGATCGATCACTCCAATCCATTTTCTACAACTTACTAATTAATGGTTTTCTCATGAAAACATGACAATACCCTACTTATTGGAAGAGTTGTGAATACCAGTAAGATAATTTTAATAATAGATTATAATGTGCATTAGAGTTTATTTAAAATTGTATTTTAATTTTTACCAACAAATACATTTGCCTTAATAATGTTTCAGTTTTTTTTTATTTGATTTTGAGTAGGCCCAGAAATAAATACACTTTTCTCGTAGAACAACACCTTTTCCTCAGCAGGTTTGCCAAAGAAGAAAAAAAACAAGAATGAAGACAGATACACATTGAAATGTCAATTTCTTTTCATAAAATAGTAAGAAAGGGCAAATTTATAGAGACAGAAAGTAGAACTGTTGCTGTTTAGGGCAGGGAGCAATGGGAGGATAGGGTTGGGGGTGGTAAAGGGATGGCATTTTGGTGGGGAGTGATAAGAAGAGTCTAAAGTTGATTATGGTGATAGTGGTACAACTCTGTGAATACACTAAAAACCATTGAACTGTACACTTTAAAAGAATGAACTTTATAGTATGTAAATTACATCTCAATAAAGCTGTTACAAAAAAGGGGAAACAAAGTCACTTTTTATGGCTAAAGTCTTGCTTGAAGAATAGGTTTTAAATACAGAATTGCAGAATTAGGCACAGGTACGACTCAACAATCAAAGTCTACCATAATGGAGGTCATCCCACATGGAGACCTGGCCATGTAAGCATAGTCATGGAAAAGTAGATGGAAACTATGTTTTCTGCAAGAAATTGGCTCCTAGGTAAAGAGAAGGGAGAAGGGGGATCCGTTTCTACATGTCCAAATTTTTCCCTCAACTCATTAATCTGATTAGTCTTTCCAACTTTCCTGATGGTCAGGGAGTGGGGGCCTGGGGACAAGAGAGTGGAAATGTGGGGAAGAATCTCATCTCATGGCAACCAGTGAAATAGGAAACAAACACTCCCTCCATTCCAACCTCATACACAACTCCTTTCCTTATTTCTAAATTATCATTTTCATTTTTACATGCCTGGTGGAAGTGCTTTCCATCTAAAATTTCTACTGATTTCAGGTCTCTTATTAATAATAATAATACTATTATTATCTCAAAATAATAATGCTTGCTCAACCATCTTAAAATTCTCTGTTAATAAGTAATAACTGAAGATAACCTAAAAACTTTTCTTGAAAAGGTATGAGTCATTTCAGAAGAAACAGGGAGCAGATTCAGCAAGAGGCTTGACACATCCAAGTGCTCTGAACACCAACCACACTGAGAGACAAAAGTTGATGTCATTGGTATACTACTGCTAGAGGAAAACATAGGGAAAGTCATTTTTGCTGGATCAAAGTCATTTTGCTAAATCAGAGGGCTTCCCCTAGATGTTTCTAGGGCTGCCCGAGAAACGTAAGACAAACTAGGAGAGCAGGGTTGGAGCTAGAGACCAAGCTGACCTCATTGGTTAGGCAATAAATATTTTAATATTGGATTAAAGTTCAAGTGTTGTCCAGTTGTCCAAATTCAGTACAAAAGTACCTGTTGTATTTCTTGAATTATTAGATAAGTATACATGCACTTATATTTAAACTTGTTTCATAAATACATTGACTTGGCCATTCTTGTGTTAAGTTTAGCTTTGAGAAGCAAGCAACTCATACATTTCTATTGCTTAAAAAAGAAAAAAATCCAGCCATCCCGTTTTATCTAAGTGAGCTATGAAGAGGATCTTAATTTTATAGGCTTTTGGATTAAATCTGCCTAACTCCATGCTTTCAACACTTTTGTTAATTCAATCACAGAGATTTCTAATGGTTTTTGATGTTATCTGGACTGCTATTCCTCAACTACAACTTTCCATTTAAAATCACTTTCCTAAGAGTGATGTACATTTTGGGCATCTGAGTATATTTGTAGAACTAGTAGTTGTGGTAACAAGACTAAGTTTACATGTCTGTCCACATCAGCACCATGTACTCAAGATGGATTTCAGCTGCCAAAAAGGTCACTCTAAACTGCTTGCACAAACCTGTCTTTATGCCCCTGTTTATTATGCTCCCATGTAGTAGATGTCTTAGGCACTGAAACAGTACAGCCATATATCAACAGCTCTCTGGTGGTTCCGAATGTTCTAAACAAGAGCAAGGGTGCACTGAACCTCCCATGTAAACTTTATACAACAGATTCAGCAGAACTGTAATTATTTACAAAATGATGGCATGAGAAATCTCCGGATTTATATCTTACGTTAAAGTAACTTAGATGGTGTCCACATAATTCTTGAATTCGTGGTAGGTTAGCAATTTATTTTGTTTTATTTTGGTTGCACTTGATACAACTCTAAGGCTATTTTCATTAAAATTTGAAAAATAGAACAACTAGGATTGAACAGGTTTCTGAAATGTACATGCTGATTAAGTCTGGTGCATGCATGATCCCATAGAAACTGAAAATATTCTCATATTGGCACAAAGTATTGTGCATTGGGCATATACGGTGAAATCCATCTTTTTTCACTTTGATGACAAAATGAAATAATTATGAAAAAATATAGCAGTTTAGAGAAGTATCTGAAGACCCTGGGCCAACTAAATCAGGTGGAATTTAGAACTTCATGTCCCTTCTTTCAGCTTGTTCCCTGTCCAAAGTAGTGAAATCTAAGCACAAAGCTCCCTTTGAGGTCAAGGGGACTCCCTGTTTGTATTGGCATCACAGAGTAGGCATGAAAAAAAAGAAGAAAACCTCTGAGAACATGGAAAAATCCGGTTTCAATGAAGATTGCAGCCCCAAAGTTAAAGTGATATACAATGACATCAAAATATCATATGTACTTATAGTTGAATATATACCAATTTGTAAACTATTCAGTAAAACTATTAGAAGTTATGGCAAAAACCACAATTACTTTTGCATCAACATAATATATCACTTAGAAACTCATAAAAATTATACCTTGTCTCTTATTCAATATTCATACCCCACTTTAAGTTCTCTTCAAAAACAGAGACCTAGCAACCTTGAGGCCTTGAATAAGGAAAAAAAAAAAAAACTACCTCTACTCTAGCATATTTACAAAATCAACATGTTAATTACTTTTTTCCTTTTTTCTTTTGCTCCTAAGAAGTTAAAATTTTTGCCCTCCCTCTCCCTCCCAAAAAGGATAATTTAACCACCAGAATCCTTTGCTCACATACCAAAATTACTTAGGGTATATTCTATTGAGACATTTCAGTGGGTGTTCAGCCATAAGAGCATGAATAATCTGCTATGAAATGTTATCTTATTACTGTCAACATACTTTTCAAGCTTTAGCTAAATATTGCTCCTAACACCACTGTAGGAAAGAAAAAGATTATTATCATATCTTCTTTTCACAGCAGGAGAACCGAAAGGACATCAGTTAGTTAAATGTTTTACTCAAGGCAAAAGAAAGCATTAGAGTCAGAAATAAGGCTGGACTCCAGTGGAATGCCTTGTTCTGCAACCAGGCCCAGCTTATGAACTGCCTACTGATTTAGGAAGATGAAGAGAGCCCAGACAATCACTATTATTCTCCCCATATCATTAACTGGAAGTAAATTAGGTCAGCTCTTGCAGGAAGTATTCATTTTTTCAGACTTAAAAGATGTCATTTGTTTATAGTGTTGAATACTTTATTTATTGCATTGAATACTTTACCTATTACTGGAGAGCATTTTTACAAAATTAGAAATTTGTCAAACTTCATTTGGCCTGCTAAAAAAATCAATCGATCCTGAAAAATCACAGAACTCAATTTACTTTTAAAAACAGAATTAGCTAAAAATAGTTTCTCTTTATGGAAATGACCTATTCCCCTGGGAAAATGTGATTTGATATAAAGTCAAAGTGAGAACTAGAAATTATGACACAGAAATATAGAGTTTGGAGCTTTGAGGTTTGTATTGCCAAAAGCAGATGCATTTTAAAAAGCATTTTAAAATGCTGGGCATGGTGGCTCATGCCTGTAATCCCAGCACTTTGGGAGGCCGAGGCGGGGGGATCACCTGAGGTCAGGAGTTCGATACCAGCCTGACCAACATGGTGAAACCCCGTCTCTTCTGAAAATACAAAATTAGCTGGGTGTGGTAACGCATGCCTGTAATCCCAGCTATGGGGAGGCTGAGGCAGGAGAATTGCTTTAAGCCAGGAGTCGGAGGTTACAGTGAGCCGAGATCACGCCACTGCACTCTAGCCTGGGCAACAAGAGTGAAACTCTATCTCAAAAAAATAAAAATAAAGGCTTTACAATTTACTTTATAGTTCTGTACCTCATTTAAAAAATACAAAATGGGAAGAATAACGGAGGTTAATTGGAAAAACAAGAAAAAAAGTAGTAAAATTGATGTTTATATTCTTTGGAACAATTATCCTCAACATCTTTAAAATTGTCACACTTCATCATTTTTTAGTTGCTTTTGTATAAACTATTGTGACTCATAAACCTTCCCTTGGTATAAATTTATTTTGAAGATTAGAGTGATATATAAAGGTAAGTATACTTTCATGTCTGTTTTAAGTGGAGGTGCTGCTTTAAATGATAATTTTATAATATGTCTTGAAGTTATTAAAGATCTCCCAAAATCTAGTCCAAACAGGTATTAAAAAATAGGTTGATCTTTACTACTTTGCATAAACTTTATTTCATTGCTTTTAAAAAATAAAGTTCATAAATAATGAAGAATAAAAATAGTTTTATATTTATCAAAATAATACAAAGAAAATAGGGCAATTACAGTTAAACTCTTAAAAAGATATAAATCTGGGGTATGTTTTATAGAAGCAATCATTGCCTTTCAGGTACAAGATATTCATCGAGCTGCACTAGAGATTTCAAAATCTTTTGAACTAACAAAAACCTTAATGGAAACAATCTCAATTTTTTAAGACTAGACTTTGGTAAAAAAAGAGAAGCATTCATTTGTCCAAAGAGTTGTCAATTATCCAAGCTAAGGGGGTTATGGAAAATTCGAAGAATGATGTGAAGTCTTTTTTTTTTTTTTTTTATGAGACAATGAGACAGGGTCTCACTCTGTCACCAGGCTGGAGTGCAGTGGTGCAATCATAGCTCACTGCAGCCTCGACCTCCCAGGCTCAAGCGATCCTCCCATCTTAGCACTCCCAGTAGCTGGAACTACAGGTGTGCACCACCATAGTTGGCTAATTATTATTATTATTATTTTGTATTTTTAATAGAAACAAGGTTTCACCATGTTGCCCAGGCTGGTCTCTAACTCCTGGGCTCAAACGATCTGTTGGCCTTGGCCCTCCAAAGTGCTGAGATAACAGATGTGAGCCATTGCACCTGGCCAGGACGTAGTTTTTTAAAGAGCATAACTCTTATCCTTTCTGGATAAAAGTTTTCTATCCAATCTCTTCATCCCTTCTTCCCTCAACCCCTTCTAGCAGATTGTGAGTTGTGGTTCATTGCATCATGGATGGTTAGGAAAGGAAGAAAAGGGAAGGAAAAAGACTGCTGATTTTTTTTTTTTTTTTTTTCTTTAGCACTAATATCCCAAAGCCTAAAGCCATTAAGACTTGTTGCTGCCTCTGAAGCAGGTCAAATATCAGGCTAGGTAGAGTCCCTCAAGGCTAAAGTTTTTGTTGTTTCTCTGAAATCTTCTATTGAGTAAGAGAAAACTGGGGAAGAGATATGGATGGATTTCACAAATTCTTTTTCTGATTCCTTGCATCCTGTCAGGAGGCACAGTGACAGCGAGATTGAAAGGTCCAAGAAGCTAGGAATTCAAAACCTCTCAGCAGAGAAGGCCGTGGGACCCCTTTGCATAAGCTGAGTCACCTCCCATCACCCTGATAGGAGCAAGAACGATCCACCACCCACTAATTATTTGGTGAGGACTTATCTGCGTCAGCAACCAGCACCTTGACTAGCGATTGCCCTCCTGGGAATGCGTCATGTTTGACTTTCCCTTGTTGATATCTTTGAGACACCCAAAAGCCCATAAAATGTTTCCAGGTAACCCTAGGCACCTTAAGTATTGAAATGAATCAGAAAAGCCCTGTATCTATGTGTGAGATGAGGCTAATAAAAAACTTCAATACCTCCCATCATGTCTGAGGCAGTGGTTACATATGACCTTGCTATAATCAGTTTTTTGATAATTTTAAAGGCATTTAATTCAATTTTTGAGTTTTTGTGTAGGAATGCATTTGATGTCAGTTCACTTCAAACTCAATTCGAGGACACAAACTTGCAATAAAGAAAACCATAAAAGGCAGGAAGCTGCTTATTTGCTTCCTCTGTTCAACTCTTTATAGAAATTGACTAATGTTTCAAGTAGACTGACAAAAATCGCTTCCCTCACAACTTTCCTGAAAGATTACACATAGGTAAGCTTTCTGGGTCCCAGGACATCACTACCCTACTAGCCATAGAAGTAAATGAAAACTGTTCAAACCACAATACAAAATTCACTGAATGTCATTCTAATAGGAATTATCCAGTGATGACTCAATGTTTATATTCAGATCTGGAATAGCACTGGGCAAATTTGAAAGGGGAAAGGATAAAATTTTAAATCCAGTGATACTAAATGTCCATGTCTGCAGGTGAATCTGAGCAGGCCCTAAGCCTGTGACTGGCAAGGCTCATTGTAGACTATTTTAACAACACATTAGTGAAGGGATCAATCTTCCAGGCAGTTTTTCATGATGTGCAAATACAACCCTGTGTGTGTCCTGGCTAATCAGACCAAATTGCTTAACTTGACTGTGTTCTACCCAAAATTATCTGTATATTTTCTTCTGTATGTTATCCTGATCAGTTAAAAATGCTTTGATTTGAAATAAACATGTCAGGGAAGGTTTTCCAGTTTAAAGAGGGTATTCTCAACTTCATGACCACTGCTGAAAGGATTCCTGCCCAGCCTCTCCCTCGTCCTTAATCTCCACCATTTTCCTGTGCCCATGCTCCTCTGTTTAAAACTGGTGATGTTTTGCCATAAACATTGTATGATATGGTGGACAACATAGTATCAAACACTGTAGAGTTGAAAGGTTACTTTTTAAAAATTGGACCCAAATGATTATAACTTTCCACTGGAAAGTTTAACATTCTGCAATCATGTGTCCACAAGTGCTGTTAACCAGCTCCACTGATGCAAACATTTCTTTGCAAGCATTTACTGAGATATTGTAAATTACTTAACTGCTACAGTGTACTTTCCCTCCCTTAATCTTGATCTGATCCCTGAGGGGCTATTTATTACAGATATATACAACTTGTCATTAGAAGTGATGTTAATGTAATATGACACAAGTAGCACACATTGTTTAAATGTGTTCCAGAAAGTTAGCAAATTTAGTTCAGTGAATACTTACATGATCTTCTGCCTAAAAAGCAGCAAGAAAGAAGTGAGGCAAGGGGGGTAGGGGCAAAATATTAAACATTGCTCACTGTAGGTGGCCAATTAATACCCTGTATCCAAGCTGGAACAAATCCTTCCACTATATACATAAAGTATATAATCTCTTATCTGCTTAGGCATTATCAAATATTTTAGCAAATCCTAGGAACTTCAAACACAGGTTTAATGGAATGCAGTGCTAAAACATGCAAAGTCAAGAATCAAGTTTTTAAAGAACATAATCTGTTTTAGAAGGTTTCAAGAGAACTACTTTGCAATGCCATTATAATCTTATCCCATGAAGAAAGATGTCTGATTTGGCAAAACAACATTACATGTGTTAGAGTAAAACGTACAATTTTGCCTTTCCAAAATTAAAGCCATAAGCAGGAAAATCAGTTTAATTCTTTAGAAGTTGAAAGAGTTTACAGCTATGGGTCTGGTTCTCAACATTTGGTCCCCAGATAATATTAATTTGAGAGGGAATTCTCATAGATGGCCACATACATTTACAGTATGATACAACTGGGACATGTGCCAATATTAATTCAACATTGTGGTTTGCATCTCATCATCAAGTGAAAAATAACACAATTAATTAGACCACAAACATGAAAAAAAACCTACCATAATCAATACTATAGCTCTGACAAAATTTCAGTTTTCACTTATACATACTTTTACTTTAAAACGGATCAACTTCTCCCCAAGTTATACTGTCCCTTTTTTTACAGATAAACTGGGATGTATTTTAAATGTCTTTTCATGTTTTCCATCTTCATCTGGGATTCTGCTCATGCTCTTAGGGTGGTTTAGATGAAAGATCAGAAAGTAGGTAAAGTGAGAGAAATCTCCTTTCAGAGCGAGGCAAACACAGCATGAAGCCAAAGAGAAAACCAAAGAAACAGTCAGTGAAAGACAGACAAAATTGCATGTAGAAAACTGATCTTTCCATATATTTTAAATCACAAGCTCTGTGATAAACTTGACTTACAAGCGTAACATTTTATGCTTTTTATACAAACCAGAATACATACAGCAAAAAGACTGTTCACAGCTAAAAGCAGAGAAATTAAAAAGAAAAATAAGGCAAACCATCCTATTTTTATTAAAAAAGGAATGATTTGCTTAGTAGGGTTTGCATAGCTTAAGAAATCTAGTGCTTGTGAGTGATGCAAGATAACACTTTCTTGTAATTTTATATAGTAAGCAAAGATTTAGAATATTTACAGACCACCCTGAGTAAGAACGTCACTGGATTCTAGGAGCATGCTCATACCAGAACATTCATCTTACAAAAAAAAAAAAAAAAAAAAGTACCCAATGGCCCTCAGGCCATATATGGCTGTAGAGGGAGGTATGCCTTTGACCTTCCAGTGCCTGCAGAATTAGAGCACAAAGTCATTACAGCCTACTGAAGGATTTTCTTTCTTTGATTTGTTATAATGCCTAACTTATCAGATCTGGCCAGCAACTGTACTGAAGCACTTAAGGTTCCTCATGTTCTAATTTCTAACAATAGGGTTATAAATGTATTCGTATTGTTTGGAGTGACAGTCTACTGGTGTGGGAGTATATGATTCAGTGTAAAGCTAAGTTTGTCGATTATTTGTACGCCAGCAAACTGGATTGCTTTGGTATTTGCATGCTGCCTGCTTGCTCTTTGGACAGGCATAGAAAGGAGGTCTGTGTATAATATTTTAGACTGTACGTGGCCAGGCTGGTGTAAATTCCTTTTTCTGATTTATGGGTAGGACTTGAAAGGGAATTTCTCCTTATTAAAATTGATATAGGAACATTCCAAACTTTCAGTCATGAAACATTTTTTTCAGTTTTATTCTATACAATGTAATTGTAATGAATTACAGTATTCCACTATTTATATTCTCAACACATACTTTCACAGAAGTTCTCATGCATTCTGCATTAGCTAACAGATGCTACAATAGTCCCTCTTAAAGATTCCAGGCTCCTGTGTATTTTTCCTGTTACTCTGGCAGCTAGATTTTTCCCCCATTCAGTATTTCCTTTATGGGAATAAAGGTACTTTGGGATAGGCATTAATTCTTATGCTACCTGATGTAACACGATGCAGCAGTAAACAAGATGAATGACACTGCATTTGTGTAAAGGTGTTCTGATTCCAACTTAGGCACAAATTTAATGGTTATTCAGTCAATCCGTTAACTCTTTCTGAAATGCTAAGAATATTAAAAAATATATTGATAGGAATTACTTTCCTATTAAACAACTATTTACTGCAAAAGATGCCAGGCAAATTATGTAGCATTGTTTTCTATAGTCAGGGTCCCAATCTAATTGTGGCACAGGTTTCTAAATCTTTCACTTCTGTTCAATTTGTTTTTAATTGAATAGAAGTCTCTTGGTTTTCTCCATAGATAGTGTTTCTTTTTAAATTCCAGAAATATGTAATATAAACCTTCATCTTAACAATATTTCTATTTCTAGAAATCATCCTTTTGTGTAAAGGTCTCATTATGATTTGAGTTCTGTAACTATTGTCATTCATTAAGTCTGAGTGATTGCAACAGAGTGCCAGAAAGTCTTAGATTTTTTGATAATTTGTAATATATAGGTATTCATTTTAGGCATAGGCAAAAATGACTTGCCACCTCAAATTCAAGAGATTGGTATTTTCAAACCATACTGGAGCTATGGATTCCTTGACCTTCGTCAAAAAAGCAGGTTACATATAAATAGATAGAAATGGAGACAGATATTTAAAATCCGATTTAGCAATATAACCTTATTAAAAGATCAATAGACCATACTATTTACTTTGTGCACATTTATCCATTCATTTATCCAAAAAATATTTTTAGTATTCTCTGTACAGAACTACAGAGGTTGATAAATATCATTTGTTGCCCTGCAAAAGCCCCAGAGCTCTGGTCAGCATCTTGCTGAAAACAGCTCAATCACTTAGACATTCTGTCTTTACCCAGTGTGCCTGAGAGCAATATCATCTTAAGTCAAATTCTCTTCCTTTGGATTCTGAAAGGTAAGATCACATGATATCCTTCAAGTGTGTGATTGCCTACCCTCTTTCAGAAGTGACTCACTAATACCTCTTCTTACCCAATTCTGCAAGGGCAGATAGGATAGAAGCAAAGGCAAAGGTAGTTAAGAGAGAAACCGACTGAATTAAATTCTTATTCTTGGTTCTTTGGTGGAGCTCACATGTTTTAGGAATTTGAATCCAGAGGCACATACAAGAGCTATAAACACATGTATTACTCTCTCAAAGTATTTGGAAAAGTATTCTTTGAATCTCAGCTAATGGTAAATAAGTCTGTTACTTTCCATTGCAATCCTTTCCTATTGCAGAAGATTTGTTGAACAATTTTTTTTGCCGGGAACCAGAAAGAGCAAACAAAACCAAAATTTTGAGAATATCCAAGTTTTGAAATTAAAAACAAACTCTCTAGATTGAATAATTCATTCAGATTAAAGTTTCTAAACTCAAAAGATTCATGAACAAATTATAGCTTATTCAAAATCAGAGGCTTTCAACCAATGTTTCAGAGAGCTTCAGTAGGAGGTAGGGGCTGAACTAAAGGCAAGGGAGAGGCCAGGAGAGAAAACTCTGGCCCTGGGACCACATAACTGCACCATTAGCTGTTCTATACATTGAGGTTCATCATAAGACATCATTCGACAAAGGTTTCTATTCAAAGATGAAAAGAAATGCCACAAAATATGTATTCTAAATTAATCCGTTACCAAAGGAATTACAGAAATTCACAATAACTGTTTTTAGCAATAGAATTACTTTTTCCAAATGAAAACTTATGAGACTGTCAGAATTTATTTAAAAATTTTTCGGTATTCATTATGAGAACATGAATCAATATCTCACAGATAAAGATTAGCAGTGTAGTAAGAATTTTATAAGGAAAAAACTCAAGAGAGAAGTGTGTTAATTAATTAATTCATTATTCTTTTGCCTATAAACATAATATATTTTTATTGTGGAAAAACATGGATATATTGAGAAGTATTTCTAAAGTGATATCAAATTAGCTGTAGACCCATTGTTAGCTTTTCTTTAGATGTGTAGATGTAGGAGCATGATTGATATCACAATGAATACACTTCTGTGGCCTGTGTATTAATTGAACATTTTCTTGTGCAGTTACTCATGTATTTTTTAAAAATCTTTACTTAAGGAGGAGATAGAAAAGACAGATTGAAGCAAGTTTTCATTGGTCTAAAATTTTAAGAAGAGTACAGCAAGGACTTCAGCTCTTTACACATTTCTCCATTTTTCCATTCAGGCAATCGCAAGTGGCAACTGTATCTGCCTCATAGTGGTAATTGTTTTCCAAGAAGTGTAGCCTCAGTGGTCCCAGGCCTCTGAAAATTTAATCTACTCTACTTTGGTGATATTATCCACATTGGACTACCCTTTGCATCTTTGATTTCTTTTCCCACTGTCTCCTAAAGAAACTAGTTATAAAAGAAATAAAAGGCAACTTCTACTGTGGGAAGAAAAGCTAAACAATCAGTTGGAAAAGAACTGTCTTAATGAAATGCTAAGCCTAAATCAGATTTCCCAATGTAAACTAAAATAAAATGCCCACAACTTTTGCTAAATTAATGACTATTGCACTTATTAAGCAAAGGTTACCTAGTCTGTCCATGATCTTTAAAAAGACAAGATTTCCTAAGCGGAGGCTGGAGGCAAGAAGTTTGGGGAAGGCTGGCCACAATGCAAAATGTCAAGGTCTGCTAGGATTTTCTCCAAATATATTTTAGATTAAATACCATAGAACTGTTAGCTCTATTTAAAGTTCATAGCTACGTGGATATTTTAGAACTTTGGGATATAAATGATTTGTTCATCATACTACAGAGCAAATCTAAAGAATTAAAATAGCTTAATAATAAATAAAGCTAAAGTCCAATAGGTTAAATATTTCTCACTTGGGGCCTCTTTTAGCCTTTTCTCTCTTTCTCTTTTTCTCTCTGTAGTAACTTTTCCTGTAACTAGAAATAAATTTACATGGTTAACTCTTAATTATCATGTGAGTTTAGTGTTAGCCTTCATGTCCTCCCTAACTGCTCATTTCTCCCAACACTGGGTTACCTGTCCTCCTATTTACTGCCAAAGCAGATTTTAAATCATCCACCAAAACACTGCATATAATTCCTTTTTCTATGTCTCTCCCAAGCTATACTGTAAATACCTTGAGAGTACCATTTTTTTCCCAGCATCCAACATCTTGGTCATTGCATAGTTACTCAACTCTATTTATTGAATAAGTGAATAAACAAGTGAACACACTAAGTAAATAAATGGAATAAATAAATAGGAAACAAAACAAAATTTTACCTAACTGGGTACTGCCATGGTAGTGACAGCATGGCACTTTTGCCTATTCATTTTGTGCAATAATCTATGATATTAAACCCAACAGGGCCAGGCAAAGGCCGCTTAGTTGGCTGTGACCATTAAAACACTTGCTGTCAAATGTATCTTTTGGTCCTGTGTGTTCTTTTAGAGAATTAAGAGCCTTGGCCTAGAACATTTTTTTTGGATAAATGATCATTAAGGGTTAATAACCCAATGTCTTGCTTTAGGCCAAAAAATATTCCTAATCGGTCATTAGTCTCCCCCTCCATGTCCTGAAACTCCATAATAATTGCTTAATTTAAACACAATCTACTATGCACACAGAACACTCGCTATCTCTGTTATTTAAACATAATGAGCCCAGATTTCAGTGAGTTTAATCAGTTGTTTACATATGTTGTTTACATATGAGTTGGTTCTTGGCAATAACATAAGTTATGTCTTCCATTTTCATAAAAATTTAAGCATGGTGTCCTAAGAGGTCAGATCATATTGGTTATTTCCTCAAAGGATCAACATTTTATATTGATATACTTTTATATTTAAGTATTTTATTTAAAATTGAATATTTTAAAAATTACAAATAGAGATTAAAATTTTATGTAATAATCTGCTATGTTACTCTCTTGCCACCTTTTCTCTCTGCACAAAATTTGATCAGTTTCCTAAAATATATGATAGTAATTATCTAGTGACAGTGTGACTCATACTTCTTTGGGCAATTTGCTACCATATAATTTAAGAAATATCTTGAATCTCTTAAATTAGTAATGGTAAAATATATCATGGATTTTTCCAAAGATTCGCTTTACAAATATTTACTGCAGCACAAAACTTTGTTATATTTCTTCTGTCTGCTTGATAATCCCCTGATTAGACCATCTCATGCTTGGAGGAGCCAAAGAAAAATTGTAGAGCTTGCCAAAGACAAGTAGACTGTGTATTGCTTTTAAAATTCTATTTTTTTCAATAGCTTGTATTTTTTTCCTGATAAAATAAATGATTTAGACTAACAAGCCACTCATTGATCTTTGACCTTTTCAACCACATCAAAAGCTTCTTAAAAGCCAATTAGTGGAAGTACAGAGAAAAGGTCATTTTATTACAGCACTCAACATTGGAACCACAATATTGTACATAAATTTAAATTATCCCATGGCTTTCATTAGAAAAATAGAAAGATATATTCTACAATCCTTAAGCAGGTTGATATTTGCTTGCACAAATGATTTTACTTTTCCTTCATGGTGAATACAGTAATTTTCTTAGCACAGCCAACACACACAGTCACTGGTAAATGCTCTCTTGATTATCTCTTTTGATGTAGGACAGGGAAAACACTGATAAATGATGTCTACTGATAATCCCAAAGCCTCATTTTAGTCACTGCCTTTAATTACTTTCTGAAAACAGCTTTTTGCCAGACTATTTCAGAAGAAGTAATACATAAAAGATTAAACATTTACTTTTATTCTTGTTCCCCCTTTTCTTCTCCAATAGTGTTGATTATAAGCAGGATAACAGAGGAAAGAAAGAAAATCAAAGGCTTGGAGGAACATAGAATTGAATCTAAGCCTTTAGAAATTAAAGCAATTATTTTATTAAAACAATTATTCAATATGTTTGTAATTAAATTTCTAAAATTCAGGTATTTCAAGGATCACGTGTTAATTTTTCTGATTTGATTTGAGGCTTTGCAAATTGCAAGGCCCTGGGTTAGGTAAACTCTGGAATATACAATAAAAGAATAGACATGGTTAATGTCATTAAAAAATTACAGTCAGAGGATGTTACAAATCTCCTGGTAAATCTCTCCATACATTGTGCTGGAGCATGATGTCTTTCTGACAGTTTAATAAGAAATAGTAGAAATCATTTTGATTTTAGTAGCAGGTTATCTTCCTGTGGTAAGAAAAGCAATTCACCTCATTTAAAAAATGAGAGTATCTGATTTTTCTCTGAGCAAAAATTTTTGTATATGTGGCAAAAAAATAAACAAGTATACCCCAAATATCCCATAAAACCCTAGAACAAAAACCTAAATATATTTTAAAATGAAACATAATGCTATAATCTAAAAAGTATGTGGAATTGGTAGAATAAAGTCACTTGTATCATACAAGATCAGGTATTGAAAAATTGTATTGGACTTTGATATTTTGAGCAGGAATTTCCAGTACTTTCCTGGATGCTTTTCCTTTAAAGTACAAGCAAACCACATTCATCAAAACCAGATGCTAATGTTTCTCTCTTCAGTTTCAGTTATCAAGTTTGAAAGATTCAAAACATTTTTGTAAAAAATTGACTATGCTTGTGATCAGCTCACATTCACCAGGATGACATGAGCCAAGGTCCATAAGTACCTTTGAAATGAATAAAACAAGATCGCTTAGACCATATTTTCTCTTTAATTTTTCTAAGCAAAAATTACTTTTTCAAGAAGTTTTACATATATGTGCATCATACAAACTTCCTGATTTAGTCCCTTTGAAGAGCTACTGACACTGCATGGATCAGCCCTTTAAACTCTGGTTGGCTGTGTTGGCCACAGCATGTCCATATGATGGAGATGTGCAGTCAGTAGTCAAGAACACCGATTGCCATTCCCACAGTGCTAACTGGATGGGGCAGAGCAAAAGTTGCAGCCCCCAATTAGGGCCAATGTGTTGGTAGCAATGGATCCATATTGTGTCCTTATAAACTTACGAGAATAATAATGTCCTAGAGTTCCTTTGATGCCCTTTTCCTAAGCATCCAAAAATTCTGTGTACCATGTTCTCCAGCTATATTGAACACTCCACATCAAAATCTTTTTTATTCTCTTAAAGTATCATACCAATGGCAATAATATACAAATGTTATAGTGTTTATAATTCATTTATAGACTCGATTTAAGGATTTTAAAATTTACTGCAACTATAGAACATACAAGAACAAGTAATTAGGCTGGACACGGTGGCTCACACCTGTAATCCCAGCACTTTGGGAGGCTAAGGCAGGTGGATCATGAGGTCAGGAGATTGAGACCATGGTGAAATCCCATCTCTACTAAAAATACAAAAAATTAGCTGGGCGTGGTGGCGGGTGCCTGTAGTCCCAGTTACTTAGGAGGCTGAGGCAGGAGAATAGTGTGAACCTGGGAGGCGGAGCTTGCAGTGAGCCGAGATTGCACCACTGCACTCCAGCCTGGGCGACAGAGCAAGACTCTGTCTCAAAAAAAAAAAAAAAAAAAAGAACAAGAAATTAGATTGAAAAAACAAAAACTCAACTCCATGAATTCAGATACCGACATAGAGTTTATCAAAAATACCATCTAGAGGTTAATATTCTAGTGTAACACAGGAAAGCAGGTAGCATAATTAAATGATACATTTACATTAATTGTGAGCATCTATATGAAGTGATTGAAACACTATCTAGAATTTTAATTTTGAAGATAATTCAGTGCTATATCAGGCATTAAATGTGTAGTGATTAACAAAACAGTCAGAAGCTATGCCCACATATATACGACATAGGCTCATGGTACATAGAGCTTATAGACATATGTTAAACAAACACATAAGTAAATGAACATATAAACAAAAAAACAAAACGATGCTACGTGTAATAAAGAAAATGAACATGACACATGTATTAGTTCATTCTCACACTGCTATGAAGACATACTCAAGGCTGGGTAATTTATAAAGGAAAGAGGTATAATTGACTCACAGTTCAGCATGGCTTGGGAAGCCTCAGGAAACTTACAATAATGGCAGAAGGGGAAGCAAATATTTCCTTCTTCACATGACAGTAGGAAGGAGAAGAATGAGAACTGAGTGAAGGGGGTAGTCCCTTATAAAATCATCAGATTTCGTGAGAACTTCCTCACTATTACAAGAATAGCATGAGGGAAACCACCCCCACAATTCAAATCCTCCATGTGAGGATTATAGGAACTACAATTCAAAATAAGATTTGGGTGGGGACACAGATAAACCATATACTTCCACCCCGGCCCCTCCCAAATCTCATGTTCTTACATTTCAAAACACAATCATGTCTTTCCAACAGTCCTCCAAAGTTTCAACTCACTCCAGCATTAACCAAAAAGCCAAAGGCCAAGGTTTCATCTGAGACAAAGCAAGTCACTTCCATCTAAGAGCCTGCAAAATCAAAAGCAAATTAGTTACTTCATAGATACAATGACAGCGGGGGGCTGGGGAGAGGTGTGTACAGGCATTGGGAAAAATGCCTATTCCAAATGGGAGAAATTGGCCAAAACAAAGGGGCCACAGGCCTCATGCAAGTCTGAAATTCAATAGGGCAGTCATTAACCCTTAAAGTTCCAAAATAATCTCCTTTGATTCCATGTCTCAATCCAGGTCAGACTGACGCAAGAGGTGGGCTCCCATGACCTTAGGCAGCTCCACTCCTGTGGCTTTCCAGGATACAACCCCCACCCAGCTGCTTTTATGGGCTAGCATTGAGTGTCTGCAGCTTTTCCAGGTTCATGATGCAAGCTGTCAGTGGATCTACCATTCTGGGGTGTGGAAGATGGTGGCCCTCTTCTCACAGCTCCACTAGGCAGTGCCGCAGTGGGGACTCTGTTTGGGGGCTCCAATCTCACATTTCTCTTCCACACTGCCCTAGCAGAGGTTCTCCATGAGGACTCTGCCCCAGCAGCAGACTTCTGCCTGGACATCCAGGCATTTCCACACATCCTCTGAAATCTAGGCAGAGATTCCCAAACCTCAATTCTTGTCTTCTACGTACTTACAAGTCTAACACCACATGGAAGCTGCCAAGGTTTGGGGCTTGCACTCTCTAAAGCAACAGCCTGAGCTGTATGTTGGCCCCTTTTAGCCATGGCTGGAGCTGCTAGAACATAGGGCACCAAGTCCCAAGGCTGCGCAGAGCAGACGGGCCCTGGACCTGGTCCATGAAACCATTTCTACCAGCTAGGCCTCTGGACTGTGATGGGAGGAGCTGCTTCAAAGGTTTCTAACATGCCCTGAAAGCATTTTCCTCATTGTCTTGGCAATTAGCATTTGACACCTTGTTACTTATGCAAATTTCTGCAGCTGGCTTGAATTCTTTCCCAGAAAATGGGTTTTTCTTTTCTATAGCATCATCAGGTTGCAAATTTTCCAAACTTTTATGCTCTGCTTCCTATTGAACACTTTGCCACTTAGAAATTTCTTCTGCCAGATACTCTAAATCATGTCTCTCAAACTCAGTTCTACAGATCTCTAGGGAAGGGGCAAAATGCCATCAGTCTCTTTACTAAAGTATAGCAAGAATCACCCTTATTCCAGTTCCCAACAAGTTCCTCATCTCCATCTGAGACCACCTCAGCCTGAACTTCATTATCCATATCACTATCAGCAATTTTGTCCAAGTCATTCAACAAGTCTCTAGGAATTTCCAAACTTTTCCACATCTTTCTGTCCTCTGGGCTCCCCTAACTATTCAAACCTCTGCCTGTTACCCAGTTCCAAAGTCACTTCTACATGTTAGGTATCTTTATAGCAGCACCCCTTCTCGGTGGTACCAATTTACTGTATTAGTCCTTCCTCATGCTGCTGTGAAGACATACCTGAAACTAGGTAATTTAAAAAGGAAAAAGGTTTAAATGACTCACAGTTCAGCATGGCTTGGGAGGCCTCAGGAAACTTACGATCGCGGCAGAAGGGGATGTAAACATCTCCTTCTTCCCATAGTGGCAGGAAGAAGAATGAGAACCAAGTGAAGGAGGAAGTCCCTTATAAAACCATCAGATCCCATGAGAACTTACTCACTATCCTGAGAATAACATGGGGGAAACTGCCACCATGATTCAATTACCTCCCACCAGGTTACTTCCATGACACACAGGGAATTATGGGAACTACAATTCAAGATGAGATTTGGGTGGGGACATGGCAAAACCCTATCAACACAGTAGGACTTATTTAGATTTGTCGGTCATATATAGTGTGATGGTCAATTTTATGTGTCAACTTGACTGGGCCACAGGGTGCCCAGATACAGTTGTGTGTCACTTAATGACAGGAATATGTTCTGAGAAATGCATCATTAGGTATTTCATTCTTGTTTATAATCATAGAGCATACATACACAAATCTATATGGTATAACCTATTGTACACATAGGCTACATTGTACAGACTATTGGTCCCAGGCTACAAACCTGTACAGTATGTTACTGTACTGAATAGCATAGGCAATTGTAGCATAATGGTAATAATTTGTGTATCTAAAACATCTAAACATAGACAAAATAATAGATTGGGCTATGACGTTATGGCAGCTACAATGTCACTAGGCAATAGGAATTTTTCAGCTTCATTATAATCTTAATGGGACCACTGCCGTCATATATATAGTCCATCATTAACCAAAATGTAGTCATGTGGTACATGACCATATTTAGTCAAACACTGGTGTGTCTGTGAGGGTGCTTGTGGATGAGATTAACATTTCAATAGCTGAATAGATAAAGCTGATTGCTCTCCCTAATGGGGGTGGGCATCATCCAATCAACCGAAGGCCAAAAGTCTAAGTAAGGGACAACTCCTACTGCTTATCTGCCTTGCAGCTGAGACCTTGTGTTCCCCCCTCCCACCCCCACCACTTTTGGACACAAACTGAAAACATCGTCTTTTCCTAGGTCATCTCAACCTTAAGAATATTCTAACTGGAATGACACTATTGACTCTCCTGCGTTTCCAGCTTGCTGACTGCAGATCTTGAGACTTGTCAGCTTCCACAATTGCACAAGCCAATTCCCTAAAATGTGTGTGTGTGTAATGTCTTAGTACATTCATGCTGCTATAACAAAATACCTGACACTGGGTCATTTGTAAATAATAAAAGTTTACTTCTCACAGTTTTAGAGGCTGGAAGTCAAATGTCAAGGTGCTGGCAGGGCCCGGTCTCTGCTTCCAAAATGGCACCTTGAATCCTGCATTTTTTGAAGGAGACAAATGCTGTGACATCACATGGTGGAAGGTAGAAGACCAAAAACGACCTACCTAGTCCCCTCTAGCCCTTTTATAAAGCATGAATCCCATCCATGAGGGCAGAGCCCTTATGGTCTATATCCAAAAGGCCCTACCTTTTAATACTATTGCATTGGAAATTAAGTTTGAACATGAATTTTGAAGGGGACACCATCATTCAAATCATAGCCTATAGATATAGATGTGGCTGTAGATATAGACAGACATACACAGCCTCTTGGTTCTGTTTCTCTGGAGAACCCTAACTAATATAAACAGCATCTCAGGAAGTCTCGCTTAATCTGAAACAGGAGGATAAATATAAATTAACAAAATTAAGAAAAGTGCAAAGCATTTGCAAAATTTCTGAATTGAAAATAGTCCTGAGTGGTTAAAATTTAGTGCAAAAACCATTTTATGAATGTTATTTTATAGCTCCAGTGCAGTTATTAAAGATTTTTAAGTGAGGTAATAATCTATGTCTATATTTTGTATTTTAAAAATATATGTACATTTTACTTGAATTTATATTTTAAAAAATAGGTCACTATGATCAGTGATTGGAGAACAGGTTAAAGGTGTTGGGTGGGTTGAAAGTGAGATAAGACAGGAAGAGGGGTAGAAGTAGGGATGGAGAGGAGTACACAAAATCTAGACAGGATTTGGAGGTAAAATCAGCAGAACTGGCTTATGGCTGAGGAAAATGAGAAGAAAGAGGGAGTGTGAAGGATAATTCCTATGTTTGTGGCTTGGGAAGTAGGGTTGAAACAACTGGATGAAGAGCAGAATTGTAGAATAATAACAGTGGTGAAATTTGGGGCATATTTATTTTTAAATGTAGCAATTCAAGTGGTGATTTCCAAAATAATTATAATAAGGATTTGAAGCTCAAAAGAGAGGTCTCAGGATATTTCTTTGGGAACCATAGGCTTATAAATTGATATTCATTTGCATGGCAGTGGCTGAGATCACCTATGGAACAAACATAGATACAGCAGAAAAGAACACCTAGGACTGAGCTCTAGGTAAAAAATTTGAAGTTTGAAAAGGTAAAAGGGTCACAAAAAATACTGAAAAATGATCAAAAAACAACATCAGGACAGTGTCATGCCACATAAGTCAAAGAAGAGGTGTAAAGATTGGAGAAGGCAAGAATGTTAAATAAAGTTATAAGAAATGATAAGAGGATAACATTTAAATTTGACAGAATAGACATAATTGGGGAAGGGAAAAAAATGTATTACAAAAGGATTATCATATCTAGTAGAGTAGCTTAGTATACTAGTAAATAATCTTCTCAAGAGCAGTAGGATTATGTCACAACCATCAAAGTAACAGATTCAAAGAAAGTCCAAAAATAGAAGAGAAGAATTCTATACATTTTTTCAGAGATTGGCAACTTTTCTAAAATGGTATGTCAACTCTATATGGATCATTTTACCATGAGCATTACTGAATATATTTTAATTTGTAATTTTTTGTATAGTTTTTACTGCATGCAAAGAAAAAAATTTGCCAAATTCCTAAAAAGTTTCACTGAAAATCTTATTAAAATAAACCCCTGATTATGTTAATGTAATTAGGCCTGGAGTTATCTCCCTGCCACATACAGCTAGAAAACTGGAAGAAATATAAAAAATAATAGTACACAGACATTGAGACAACAAGAGATATAGGAGATACAATACTGTTACCCTGAGACAAAGAAAACAAATAAGGCATGCCTTATGCGTCTCCTAGCTCCCTTTGTAGAGACACTTTTTATCATGTAAAGAGAGAGATCTCAAGCAGAGCATGGGTGTATCACTGATTTGAAGAGACAAAGATAGGAGTTTAAGGAGCTTGAGGCAACTGGAATTTGAAATGGAGAATATTGCAAAGGAGGGAGAAACCCACGGAAGGGATCAAGAACTCTTCTCAGGGGCCGCTTGAAGACTTCGGCTGAATAGTAAGCCATACATAAAGAGTGTGCAACTCAGTTGGTATGAGCAAAGACTTACATTTAGTAATTACATTAAATGTAAATGGTCTAAACACTCCAAATGAAAGTAAGGTGAATAATTCCTAGACCAGACAACACTCATGTACAAATATCAATAGTGAAGAGTCTTTTTTTTTAACATATGAGAAATTCAGTAGACATCTCATAAATAGCATGCTTAGCTAAGAAACCTAAACTAGTTTAGATTATCCCTAAATAAGCTTAAAAACATTACTTGAAAAGATTAAGATGATCTGCAACTAAATAAAATGACTGCTAAAACAAAAGCCAACCCTCTTTAAAAGAAGACAACAAATCCATATTCTTATCAATACAACATTGAAAATGTTTAGAATACAATAAAAAGCTTCTAAACATGTGAAGGATTAAAAAAATAATAAAAATGACCCACATTCAGCAGAACAATCAGTCATAATAACAGATTCAGAAATAATAGAGATAAGTGAGTTAGTAAAGACTTTTAAAATAGAATATCTGAAATAAAAATGTAAATGAAGTGAACTAACAGCAGATAGACATTTAGAAGAATATCAGTGAACCTGAACACGTAGCAGTGGAAACTACTTAAACTAAAGTGAAAACTAAAACACTGAAGTAAAATTAACAGAGCCTCAGTAACCTGTGAGACAATGTCAGGTAGTTTAACATCCATGTAATGGTAACCTTGGAAAGTGGAGCAAAGGAGAAAAAGAGAAAATTTATTTGACTAAAGAGTGGCTGAGGAATTTCCAAGTACAATTTAAAAAAAAAAAACATAAACTCACAGTTCATAAAAGCTCAATAAACCACACAGAAGATATGCACTTACAAAAAATAAAGCTACATCTATGTACATCATATCAAATCACTTGAAGCAAGTGATAAAGAGAAAAGCAATCATAAGAAAACAACCACATCATCTAAAAAGGAACAACAGACATCTGAACTATACAATCCAGAAGATCTTTAAAGTGCTTAAGAACAAAACAAACCAACCAACCTGTCATTCTTCAAGTAATCTAAAATGCAAGCAAAATTAGGCAAACAAAAGCAATGAAACTTGGTTGCCAGCAGACCTACTCTATAAGTAATGTTGAAGGCAGTTTTTCAGGTAAAAGGAAAATGATAACTGGTGGAAATTTGGGTCTACACAAAACAATGAAAACAGACAGAAATGATAAATGTGTAGTCAAATGTTAAAGAATTTTGAATCTTTCCTAAATTTCTTTAGTTTATAATTGATGTCAAATACAAAAATAATGGCAGTATTTATGGTGTTTATAACATATGGAAAATAAAATGTATGACTAAAAAAGCAAAGCTCATGAGAGGAAATGGAAGTATACTGTTCAAGGATTTTACCTTACATATAAGTGGTTACCTTACATATATATTAAGTGATATAGTATTATTGGAAGGTAAAATGTGAGAAGTTTAAAATGCATATTCTAAATTCCAAAACAAGTACTTAGACATTAAACCAAACAAACAAACAAAAAAAAACTAGCTTAGAAACCAACAGTAAAAATGACATAATTACTAAAAAATGTATAATTCCCAAAAAGAAGGCAGAAATTGAGAAAGAAATAAAGAATAGCTGCGCAAATAAAAAAGAAATAGCAAGATTATAGATTTAAATTAAACCCTATTAATAATTACATTGAATGAAAATGGTCTAAACACTCCAAATGAAAGGCAGAGATTATCAGACTGAATTTTTTTAAAGCAAGGCATAACCGCATTCTGTCTAGAAAAAGCACACTATGAAAAAACATAGTAAAATGAGTGAAACATATTTACTATGCTAACAATAATCTAAAGAAAATTGGAGTGGCTATTTTAATATCTTGCAAAATAAATTTTAGAACAAGAAATATTACAAGGATATAATAAGGATATTTTTGAACCTACATTGCATGTGTAGGTTCATAATACATGAAAAAAGTAAAAAGTCCTCTCTGAATAATTCATAGTATAAGCAGACCTAAAATCAGAAAAATACTTAGTAGGCATGTGTAACACTATCAACCAATTTGACCTAATTATCACTTATAGACCATTCCTTCCAACATCAGCAGAATACACACCCAATTTTGAATGGCCCATAGAACACTTAGAAACCTTGTTAGGTGATACAACAAGTTTCAATGAATTTAAAAGGATTCTCATCATATAGAATATGTTCATTAACAACAATAAAATTAAAGTAGAAATCAATAATAAAACATATTTTTAAATTCCCAGATATTTGAAGATAAACACTACAATTCCAAATAACACATGGGTCAAAGAAGAAATCCCAAAAGATATTAGAAAATATTTTGAACCAAATTAAGATGAAATCACAGCACATTAAAATTTGAAGATTCAAGCTAAAATGATATGTAGAGGAAAATTTATACTTTAAATGTTTATATTAGGAAATAATAAATACCTAAGATTAATGGTCCTTATAACTTCCACCTTAAGAAATTTAGAAAAAGCAGTACAAATTAACTCAGGAGAAGGAAGGAAATAATAGTGGAAATCAATAAAATAGACAATAAAATAAAACAGAAAAAAATTAATGAAACCAAAATCTGGTTCTCTGGAAAACTTAATAAAATTAATAAGCTTCTAGTTATATTAATGAAAGAGAGAAGATACAAATTACCAATATTAATAATAAAAAGGAGATATTATTGCAGACCCCATAGAAATTGAAATTGCAACAAAGAATTATTAAAACAAGTATATGCCAAATAATTTTTAAGCTTAGATTAAAAAATAATCATATTTATTGAAATAGACAAATTATAGAACTGACTTGAGAAGAAATAAAAAACCTCTAGCTATTTAGGCTGTAATTAAAAATCTCCCCTCAAAGAGAACTAAAGGTTCAGGTGGCTTCACCAGTGAGCTATATTAAATATTTAATGAAGAAGTAATGCTAGTATTTTATAAATTATCTTATAAAGTAAAGGAGGAATGTACATTTCTCAACTCGTTTTTATTAAAATTGGCACCAAAACCAAAGACATTACAAGAAAACTGCAGACTAATGTCCCTCATGAGATTAGATGCAGAAACACAAGAAAATATCAGCAAATCAAATTCAATAATGTGTAAAAAGACAATACATTGCATCAGAGAGTGGTTTATTTCAGAAATGCAAGGCTGGATGAGTTTATAATCAACCAATGCCATTCACCACATTGGGAGTTTGAAGGGGAAACTTAATGTAGAACAAACATTGAAAAAACGTAATACCCATTCATGGAAACATTCTCAAAAAATAGCAATAGAAAGAAATTTCTAACCTAATAAAGTGCATCTATAAAATACCTACAATCAATATTATACTTAATGGTGAAAGACTAAATGCTTCTCTTTATTATCAAGAATAAGAAAGGATATCTGCTGCCAGCACTTCTATTCAATGTTGTACTGGAGGTTGTGAAAGCTATTGCAATAAAGCAACAAAAAAGCAGTAAGAGACATATAGAAGTAAAGCTTGCTCCCAGTTTCCCTTCTTCAAAGAAATAATTCACATCGACTGCTCTCTTTTCTTTTTCAATTTTTTTCTTCCATCTTCCAGCTCTAAGCTAAGAACATTATTCTAGTTGTTGGTTTGTTAAAGAACAAACTCTCTTTCTGCCAGGAATCTATGTCTTCTGGTTAGCTTCAGGATGTAACTGCTCTCCTCAAATCTACCAAAATCCAACATTAGGCTTCTGGTAAATTGCAAAATGACAACACATTATTTCCATTCCTAAAGATACACTCCTTTGCAAGGTTACTTTACACTTGTCCATCATTGAAGAGGAGTAGTCTGTATATCCATCCCTTGTTTAAGTCCTCATTACTTGCTTCTGACAATAGAAAGCAGCAGAAATGATGAGTCAGTTCAAGCCCACACCTCAAGAGACCTTATTTTCACTATTGCTTTTGGAAGCCTGCCATGCTATGAGAACAAGTCTGAGCCATGCTGCTGGATAGTAAGAGACCATTTAAATGAGAACCAAGATGCTCTAACTTACAGCCAGCTCTTAGCTGATCTCAGACACTGAAGTAAGCTCTAGCAACTTGGCCCTCAGACACTGAAGTAAGCTCTAGCAACTTGGCCTAGGTGAGAAGATTGTCAGCTGAGTCCAGCCCCAATTGATGACCTGAAATTAAAATAATGGTTGTTGTTTTAAGGCATTAAGTTTTCCATTTATTTGTGACACATCAAATGTTCTACTGATAAAAGTACCCAGTGGAATTTGCTCACAGGATTGCTTCTTTATCTTTTGGCCTTTAATATCATCTCCCCAAAGTTGTGTATGTTTTCATTCCTCTTTCCCCTCTCCTTGTTGGCAAGTGAAAGTTCTCTCAAAATTTCAACTTTTTTTGCAACTTTTTCCTGCTAGATTACGGGTGTGTGTGTGTGTGTGTGTGTGTGTGTGTGTTTGTGTCTGATGGAATTGAACTAAAAAAGGAAGACTTCAATGAACCTAAAGAAGTAGCACTTGGGAGGGGATGTTGGCTCACACCTATAATCCCAGCACTTTGGGAGGCCAAGGCAGTTGAATCACGAGGTCAAGAAATCAAGACCATCCTGGTCAACATGGTGAAACCCTGTCTCTAGTAAAAATACAAAAACTAGCTGGGCATGGTGGTACACACCTGTAGTCCCAGTTACTCGGGAAGCTGAGGCAGGAGAATCGCTTGAACCTGAGAAGCAGAGGTTGCAGTGACCTGGATTGCACCACTGTACTCTAGCTTGACTACCAAGACTCCGTCTCAAAAAAAAAAAAAAAAAGTAGTATTTACGTGGAAATAGAAACAGTTGTTTCTAGCATTATCTTCAGCTTGATTTACACATTTTACTTATTTTTGATACAGGGCCTTGTGGCTGACAATGCATAAATAAGGGCCATAAATAAATAATTGATATATTTTTGATATATTTTTCATTTTAATGTGTATCTCTAAGGAAAGTAAAGTAAAAAATCAGTTTTATTTGAATAGTTTGTGTCGTTCTGGATTAATTTATACTGGGCCTTACTTGCAATCCATGTCTCCTGCCAGAGGTTGAAAATCCCAGATGTTTATGTTGAATCACCTAATCTGTGGTCCTTTCATCTATTCATTCAGTAAATGTTTATTCATTTCCTACTATTTGGTAGGCCCTATATTAGACTGAGGAAACAAAGATGAAGAAGATAGAGTTCCTATTTGCAGCATCTCAAAACATTGTTTTTAATAAAATTACTAGTGGAGTAAGTGACACCTTTGTTAGTAAAGCACTGAAACGTATAAATTATATTGTTTTAAAGATCTCTCTATTGGAAACTTACTCTTCTTTACTTATACTTTTATATCTGGTTTTAAGTAGGATAAAAAAGGGGAACAACATTACAGTCCTTGGATCTAATTCTAGATGTACCCATGAAATGTCTCACATGTGACATGCATCTATCATGTATTTTGCCACTGAAATAAAATCAAGAATTGTTGTGGGAAAGAAAGATGAATACGTAAATGAGTGAGTTAATAAGAGTGTTGTAGACAAGATAACAGAACATACAGTAGCATTTAGGTGAAAAGACCATAGAAAAGGCTCCCTATAAAAGATCACTCTTGATATGTGAGGCAAGCACATGTCTGCTATTTGGACAAAATGCTGGGGAAGGAGAGGCTATGGTAGGCATAGGGAGCAGCATTACCTAAGGAATAAAATGAAGATAATGAAGGAAAAGGGTTTGGCATGAACATTAGCATGAGATGGGACATGGAGCAGAGGAAATGAGGGGTGGCAGCAAAAAACAGGATGAGAGATTAGAAAAATTGACTGGGGCCAAATCATAGAGAACTTATACGCCACGCCATGCTGACTGAACATACTCTGTAAATGATAGAGAAAATATTGAAGCATTCTGAGAAGGTAAATAGTGAGAATTAGCTTTATATTTTAGAAAGATTTATCTGGAGATATTTTGGAGCACAAATGAAATCCTAGAGTTAAGTGAAGCCCAGTTAAAAAAACAAACAAACAAAAACTCCTCTTACCACAAGAGTGTAGTAAAAGAATGCAAGGGCCTAAAGTGATCTCAGTGGCAGGGAAGGAGGGGAATATCTATAGATTCATTAGTACTTAGTCCTATTGGAATGTGGCTGGTGACAGAAAAAGAACAGGCCCAGATGGTGCTCAGCTTTTGGACGTGGGGCATTAACTGAGTGAAGAGTGGTCTCATTAAACACAATAAGAAACAGGCAGCAGGTTTCTAGTGATTTCAGAGGACTAATGAGGTCAGCTGAAGGCTGTATTTGCTTATCATTGAAACCGAATGTAGAAGAGGTTTTCTGGGATATCCAAGGAGAATGTTTCACAGGTATCTTGCTTCCCCAGTGCTGTACACTGGCTAGGCAAGTGTTTCAATATAAACATATGTTAATGCTGAAGAATCCAGCTCAGATAATAAACTAATGATCTTCTGATTCTTTCAGATGAAAACTTTCGACATTATGCACCAAAAGTGCATAGAGTCTACCTAAAATACTTGTAAAGGTCTCTTGCATTCTTATTATTCTGTGACTAATTATCCTGTTCTTTTAAGCAAGTTTCTGGAACTCACCTTTATATGAGAATGCTGAACTAGATGTTTTCTACATTTCCTGTCTGCCTGCTTTAACAATAAAATCTTTTCTGTGTTGAGCAGCTAAAAGAGACCTCATTATTGCATAAGTCCTAGTTGAATAGTAATTGTTGAATAGGACACCCTTTGCTGTCTAGGACAGCAAATGGGTATGACTACTTGAATAGAACAGGCAACCTATTTTTTCAAAAATATTATAGGAGGCTTTGTCAGTGGGAAGATTCTTCTTTATAGTTATCATGTCCATTCTTCAAGCATTTTGACACCAAGATAGGTTTCATTTTTAGAAACTATTACCTCCAGAGTGCCAAATTTTAAATTTCCCAATAAAATAAACTGAAAGCAGAACTCAAATAACCGAGAGTACTATTTGACTATTCATTTTTTACATAAAATAAAAATAAAACATTTTTCCTCACCCACATCTAATTTGGGGGCTGCCAAAGGACTCAAAAAACACCATTTTTCTTTTTATCAAAAACACCAGGGAAAAACCCTGAGGTTAATCCTGAACATTGAACAATGTTCTTGACTTTTTAAAGTTTTCTTCACAGAAGCAATGTGGGTTAAAGGGAAAGTAGTGTAACTGTGATTTTTTTTTTTTAATGTTAATGCTCAAGGGGAATACCTTTGGCATCGCTGGTTCTACTACCATCAGGATATCATTTTCCTTTCCTTGTTCCTACAGTTGTATACATGAGAAAACCAGGACGTCATTTATGGTTTTGCTTCTTCTTCCCACAGGACTGGCCAGTATTCTGCATTTAAATTTAAGGCATAAGTGAAATAGGCTGACTTTGGCTTAACTAAAAAGTCACATATTCCTGACTATATAAGAAAAATGTTGTATTGATTCTGATAGCCCACACACTACTCAGTTTCGATTGATACTTCACTCAAATACACTGCATGTTTTAAGTTCTCATTTCGCATTTTTGTGAATGTGAAGTGAAGAGTTTGTGGCAATATTAAGTGTAAGGAAAATCTGAAGAGCTCTGAATTATCCTTGTTTGGTGTGGTTAGCCTTATTTGGGGTTATTTTCATGAAGACAAGTTAAGTCTGCTATAGAAATAAACACAAAACACTGCATTTAGTGATGGGTTTGTAAATAACAAAACTCCAAGTCACTGTCATTGTCAAGTGATAGTCTCTCTAGAAGGTAGTTAGGGACCATATATCTGAAGGAGTTTGGCCTTCCAAATATGTTGGCAGTTCTTGGCCTCCACTCAGGTTCTGGCTGGTATGAAATTTGTTTTTCTTCGAAGGCTGCTCCAAGACTGCAGTAAAATGATTTGTATCTGGGTCTGTTTTGCTTCTCATGTGGTATCATACTCCCTTGCACAGACTTTGCCAGGAATAACCTCTGTTGGAAGGAAAGGGAAAAGGAGGAGGGAAAGCGGGATAAGGGAGAAACAGCATATCAGACTGCCTTTATATTTCAGAATTTTGATAAAGAAAGCAGAATTCACTGTGAAATTCACTGAAACATTCCACTGCCTAGATAATAAACATCAAATATTTTAGAAGAAGATTGAAATGATATAGCTTCATGGTTATTAATAGAGGGATATAGTATTAGGCCACAATGTGATTTTCTGCATCAAAAGAAGAGTAGATTAGGCTACACTGATGGAAATACGGTGCCTGAACCAGAGACTGCAGTCTCTCTAGATGCTGCTGCTTTAAGGATTTCATTTAACCCAACTACCACCATCTAAAGAGGATGGTAACATATTAAAATGTATGTAGAAATAGTCATCCAGTAGCACTAGCTCAGAGGACATGATATTTCAGGAAGACTGCAAACACAGACTCAAGAAAAATTATGTTGCATTTCTGAAAGTGTGTTGGGCTGATCACCTGAGTCAGGATAACATGAGGTACTTTTTAAAATGCAGATTTTTGACTTCACCTGAGAATTCGACAATCAGAATCTTGAGGGCCAGTTCTGGGGTGATGTGCTTCTTAAAGAAGTTTTCCAAATGAGGTTTATGCACATAAGTGTTTGAGAAGTCCTGGAACAGATGAACCTGAGGGCAAGCTGCCAGATGAGAAGGTAAGGCATAGGGTCCAAGGCATTGGTAAGGTAAGGCATTGGTCCAAGGATGGAATTCAACCACAGGGAGACAGATTTCAATCTAACAAATCTAAAATCATGAGCACTTTTTCATCACACTGTTTTCTTCTTTAAACTCTCATTTCTTGGCAAAGTACATTTCATTTTATGGGTTCTAAGGAGATGTGTGTGGAGGGGATGAATGAGTAATTCTACTTGGAGAACCATATATTCTTGTTTGAGAGGGCAGTTCTTGATTTACAACTGCTAAGCCAGTGTCCTTTCTAGTTTAGCATTTGTCCTGGATTTCTCTCTCACTCTCTCTCTCTCTGTCTCTCTCCTTTCTCTCTCTTGCTTGCCCACTCGCTCTTGCTGTCTCTCTCTCACTCTCATAAAGTATTATTGTTATTACTAGTGGCATTAAAGTAAGAAAGGGTAGATTTGACCTACTTCTACTTTGTATTTCCAGCTTCTGCCATGGGTTTACTACTATTTGTGAGGTGAATGCAGGTGAACAAAGTTCCTACTTTTAACATGTGGTTAAATCTGAAAGGTGACCAACAGTGAGTCTCTCTCTTTTTCCTATCATTCCAGTTGTAACATAATTAATATTTACCTTTATAGAATGGCATATGGAGAGTTCACTGATATAAGAAGTACCTTGGAATCCAAAGAGCTAAGGGTAGCTGTTTAAGTCTGTTTGCATTGCTAAAAGGAATTCCAGAGACTGGGTAATTTACAAAGTAAAAGAAATTAATTGGCTCACAATTTGGCAGGCTGTACAGGAGGCATGGCCCCAGCATCTGCTTAGCTTCTGGGGAGGCCTCAGGAAGCTTTCCCTCATGGTGGAAGGCAAAGTGGGAGCAGGTAGATCACATAATGAAAGAGGGAAAAAGAGAGAGGTGGCAAGTCCTCAGACTCTTTTAAACAATCAGCCGTCATGTGAACTCACAGAACAAGAACTTACTCATTACCACAGGGAGGGCATCAAGCCATTCATGAGAGATCTGCCTCTATGACCCAAACACCTCCCTCTAGGCCCACCTCTAATATTGGAGGTTACATTTCAACATGAGATTTGGATGGGACAAGACATCCAAACCATATCAGTAGTTACCTCTATCCAGTCTCAAATAGTAGAGACAGCAGCAAATGCTGCTACTTCTGTTAGCAGCTTGGTATACCAACCTGCATGCCATGACCCATGCTATGGTCTACAAGGCACACCAAGTTGTTATGCCACCAGTTAGCAAGACCAGAGAGAAAGTGTGTAAAATTACAAATTAAGTGTAAATAAGTATGCACAGGAAATAAAGGACAATAGCTCTGCCAAAGAACATAGAGCAAGCAATTGGAAGGTCCTTGTTACAATTGTTTTGTCAGAACTTTGTACCATGTTAATCAACTATATTGTTATTTACTGTTTGTTAATTCTATTTTGCTTTGTAATAAGCCGTTATAGCAGCAATATACTGAAAAAAACAAAACTGTGTATGTAATGAACATTTAAGTTCTGAATTTCTTTTTCATAAAATATTTGTTGTAAGTTATCATCCACATAGGGGCCATAGTGACATCACTGGCCATATGAAAACCAGAATACACAAATCTTCTGAAAAGCTTTAATGTCTATTTAGGTTGAACTATACCAAATTGCTATTTTGTAGGTCCAAAGCAAAGAGTTTTAGTACTATCATATAATTTAACCTAATGCTAGTTATTTTAAGATGATAATTGCTTTTGCTTTTGCTTTGCAATTACCATCTTAAAATAACTAGCATTAGGTTGACAGATGGGACCTAATTAAACTAAAGAGCTTCTGCACAGCAAAAGAAACTATCGTCAGAGTGAACAGGCAACCTACAGAATGGGAG
>NW_012112142.1:8712917-8735751 GCF_000951035.1 Colobus angolensis palliatus | reverse complement strand
AGAATGGGAGAAAATTTTTGCAGTCTATCCATCTGACAAAGGGCTAATATCCAGAATCTACAAAGAACTTAAACAAATTTACAAGAAAAAAACAACCCCATCAAAAAGTGGGCAAAGGATATGAACAGACACTGCTCAAAAGAAGACACGTGGCAAACAAACATATGAAAAAAAGCTCATCATCACTGGTCATTAGAGAAATGCAAATCAAACCCACAATGAGATACCATCTCATGCCAGTTAGAAAAGAGATCATTAAAAAGTCAGGAAACAACAGATGCTGGAGAGGATGTGGAGAAATAGGAATGCTTTTACATTATTGGTGGGAATGTAAATTAGTTCAACCATCGTGGAAGACAGTGTGGTGATTCCTCCAGGATCTAGAACCAGAAATGCCATTTGACCCAGCAATCCCATTACTGGGTATACACTCGAAGTAGTATAAATCATTCTACTATAAAGACACATGCACATGTATGTTTATTGCAGCACTGTTCACAATAGCAAAGACTTGGAACCAACCCAAATGCCCATCAATGATAGACTGGATAAACAAAATGTTGCACATATACACCATGGGATACTATGGAGCCATAAAAAAGGATGAGTTCATGTCCTTTGCAGCAACATGGATGAAGCTGGAAACCATCATTCTCAGCAAGCTAATACAGGAACAGAAAACCAAACACTTCATGTTCTCATTCATAAGTGGGACTTGAACAATGAGAACACATGGACACAAGGAGGAGTATATCACACACAGGGGCTTGTTGGGAGGTGGGGAGCTAGGGGAGAGAGAACATTAGGAGAAATACTTAATGTAGAAAACAGGTTGATGGGTGCAGCAAACCACCATGGCATGTGTATACCTATGTAACAAACCTGCACATTCTGTACATGTATCTCAGAACTTAAAGTATAATAATAAAAAAATACTGAACTAATAAAAAAAGATGATAATTTAACATCAATCAACAATGGAAGAAGGTCCATTTGTAAATAATTCTTTGAAGGCTGACTTTTCACTTAATCAAATGACTGTTTTTATAAACTAATTTAACTTACTCTTCATTCTAAGATTATTTTTATGCATTACTAAAAGTTAGTATTGACTTCATTCACAGAACTTTGCAAACATTAAAATGATGTTAATTTTATATTAGTAAATATTAGATGCTTCACCTAGAAAAGCAGTTAAATGAATTACAATGAGAAGTACCCAATTCACAAATGGTAAATGCAATGTTAATGTGAATATGCATTTTGGAGAAGGAGATTATTGCAGTAAAAACAATATTCTTTGCAAATTAAGAAACCTGTGAGCAGAAACTGGTTATAGCATATGAATAATTCATAATTGCATACAAACTGGGATATTCTGTAATAGAGGGAGACTCTCTAGTTACTAAAATTTACAAATACTTTTATATATTCATAGGGTAATGATACTACAAACATGTTGTCATTAAGCCTATGTTGAATAAAAAATTAGTTTAATATGGTAACATGCACTTTTGTCCTTGCTGCCCATCATCAATCTAGCATTAGAATTGTTGAGCCACTAAAGTACTACTTTTAAAATTACCTAAATATCCTTAATGTCAGGGAACTTTTTTTGTAAGTAAGCTTTCTAACTTTTGATCACACTTTTCTTAATCAATTAAAATCTTTAATCAAAGAATTCAAAAAATATTTTTAAAATAATTCAATATATTCAAGAAAATTGTAATAGTTGAAAACAAAATTCACAAACCAAAGACACTGAAATTTATTTCTACAAAAGTAAGAAGGTAACTGAACAAATTAAACCATGAGAGCTCAAATTCTCTACAGGATTTTATTTTGAAATTTTACAATTGCACTTTGAAAAATCTTGAATAGTGAGAAGACTGATCTGATCAAGTTCCTACTTTTAGTTGGATAAACTTATATTTTGTTATAATGGAATGAAATTGAGAAGGCCTACAAGTTTACAGCATTGAAATTAGGTGAAATATTTAAGAGAATTATTAATAGAACTTGCATATATTGAAGAGAAACACTCTAAATGGAGGCAAAAACATAGCACCTGTGAAAATATTTATAAGTTTTAATGCAGAAAAATATACAATTGAGAATTTTCTTTTTTTTATTAAACTTTAAGTTCTAGGGTACATGTGCACAACGTGCAGGTTTGTTACATATGTATACATGTGCCATGTTGGTGTGCTGCACCCATTAACGCGTCATTTACATTTAGGTATATCTCCTAATGGCATCCCTCCCCCCTCCCCTCACCCCACAATAGGCTCCAGTGTGTGATGTTCCCCTTCCTGTGTCCAAGTGTTCTCATTGTTCAAGTCCCACCTATGAGTGAGAACATGCGGTGTTTGGTTTTCTGTTCTTGCGATAGTTTGCTGAGAATGATAGTTTCCAGCTGCATCCATGTCCCTACAAAGGACATGAACTCATCCTTTTTTACAGCTGCATAATATTCCATGGTATATATGTGCCACATTTTCTTAATCCAGTCTGTCACTGATGGACCTTTGGTTGGTTCCAAGTTTTTGCTATTGTGAATAGTGCCGCAATAAACATACATGTGCATGTGTCTTTATAGCAGCATGATTTATAATCCTTTGGGTATATACCCAGTAGTGGGATGGCTGGGTCGTGGAATTTGCTTTAAGCTATTGAGCACCTCAGCATGTGTGTGTGCGCGCATGCGTGCACACATGCATGCCTGTGTGTGTGTGCATATGTATATTTCTTAATGATAAATATCTTGATACGTAGAGAAAGCTCAATTTATTATATCAACAATTTAAAATGTATCCACCATAAAATAAGGTTTGCAGAAGAATGCAGGTCATTTTATAAAAAAATGTAAAATATTAAAACTATACTGAAAATAACACATTCTTCAGAAAAATGCCAGTGATGCATTTTCAGGTATACAGCTGTGAAACTAATACAGGAATATGTACAAAGAATTATATAGATATGTAATTTTTAAATATTCAGATAATGATTATAATGAGACATTTTTAAATTTTGTTTTAATTTACAGGGACCTTGTTTTTCTTTTTTAAAAAATAGTTTTCCAAATAGTTTTTGAATATAACTATTTTGTGGGTCCACCAATTTACTAAGACTGATTTGTCAGTCAGTAAACACTGCAAAAATTATATAATTTAATGAGTTTCAGTGCTTTCATTCTTTTGATCTCAAATGTATCCCAGTTTTGACGATGAATTGCATAGTCATCTTACCTTTAATGGTTAGTGAGAGCTGTATTAGACTGTCACAAAAAGTAGTGAGCTTCCTATCCCAAGACATTCTGAGGAACAGGGTAAGCTGAGCCCAACTAACAGATGTTGTGGATGGCACGTCCGAATCAAGAACGAGGCTGGAACAGATCACTGGGACTCAGCCTTTCACTTCTTGTCTGCACAATTACTTTTTCAAAAGATATTTGTACACAGAAGCAAAGCTTTATTTTTTATTAATAAAGTTTAATTTTATTATTTTATTAATATTAGTTTTATTAATTTTAATAAAATGAATTATCAATTTATTAATTTGTTAATTACTAATTATTTTGTTAATATTAACAAAACTAATATTAGTTTTGTTAATTGTTAATAAAACTATTATTAATATTAATAAAACTATTAGTTTTACTAAAATTAGTTTTACTAATTTTTATTCATCAAGTAAGTAAAAGGAAGAAAGGAAGAGCGAGAAGGAAAGGAAGGAGGAAGGGAGGAAGGAAGGAGGGAAGAAGGAAGGAAGGAAGGAGAAGGGAGGAAGGGAGGAAGGAGAGAAGAAGGAAGGAAGGAGAAGGAAGGAAGGAAAGAAGGAGAAAGAAGGAAGGAAAGAAGGAAGGAGAGAAGGAAAGAAAGAAGGAAGGAGAGAAGGAAGGAAGGAAGGAAGGAAGGGAGGAAGGGAGGAAGGAAGGAAAAAGGAAGGCAAAGATAAGGGCGATAGGAAGGGACGATGGGAAGAAGGGAATAATAAGTGAAGGTGGAAAAACAAGAGGCTTTGAGAACTACGACAGCCTGTCCTTGTTGGGCATAATGCTAGGGGTTACTTTCTTCTTGAACCATGCTTAATTTTCCCTAGTGAAGTCTGTTAGAGCCTATCTCTTCGTATGCAATGGCCCTTTTGCCAGGAAATGGGCAGAAACCCTAGCACAGTAAACCATAGAATGTGCTTAAGACTTTTGTTGGTGGGTCAGGAGAAAAGTGGAATTGAAGAAGCACTCATTGTCTAAGGTCACTGCAGCCAATTAAGCATTAGTGGTTAATCTGTAGACAGGCAGGGTCACTGGATTTAGCAGGTCAAACAGGCGATAACACCATAGAGTGGGGAGGTTTTTCTTAATAGTTGTTACTAAAAGTGCAAACGAGACTATATTATCATCTCACTGGTAGGATGAATACTGCTAGGTGAGAATCACTGAACTGCGAAGTCCTCTTTTGACTCTGTGATGCCACCATAGCTATTATAGTATGATAGTTAAGAGCGCAGCATGTGGAACCAGGAGGACTTTTAATTCAAGCACAGCTCCACAGTTTATGACTTAGGTAATCCTGAGTAATTTCCTGAACACGTCTAAGCCTGTGTCTTCATTTGCAAAGTGGAGATAATATTTCTTATCTCATTATGCTTTGGGAGGATTAAATAAAATAATATATGACTGACCAGTGCTCAGTGTCTGATAATATTGAATAAGCACTCATTAAATTGAAGTTCTCATTATTTGATATTAACATTATTATTAATGATATTATTATTGTTGCTATGACCATTATTATTATTATTATAGATGGCAGTCTGGTTTTCCCCTCTTCCCTCCAAAACTTCAATACTACAATTATTGCTCCATTCATTTACTCAACAGATGTTTATTAAGCTCCCATTATTTGCAGGGTTCTGAGATAACTGGGATTGAAAAGTGAATAAGACATGTTGCAAGACCTCAAATCTGGTGGCAAAACTAGGTTTTTTGCCTCTTTTGGGATAGTCTTTACTCCGAAGTAACATAACTGAATCTATTGCCTGTACTTTGTTATAGGACTGAACTCAAGAAAGAGTTGTTCTGTGTCACCTTGCCTGTTCACTGAGCAGGAACCCTCTTCCCTTTAGAATGGTGTGTGCACAGGTGTGTGTATTTTCCATATGTGAGTAAGTTAGTCCTGACTATGGATTAGGAATATGAGTCAGTATTGGTGGAACTGTCTTAGGTGGCAATAGTATGGCAATGACAGTGTGTGGTCTTAGGTGAATGGGACTTGGGTGTAGGTTTTGCTCTGTTGCAACTGTCTTTCTCACTCTGAGCTGCTAAGAGGTTCCTGAAAAGGCAGGGCTATTTGTGCCTCCATATATGAGTTTGTATGAGTTCTTCCCTTTTCTGTGAACAATCATATCTGTCTGCCAAGATTCTCTAGGAAGCCTTGCTGATACTCTTGCCTCTGAGGTAGGGTGCACCACATTCTCCTTTGGCCCCACTGTGCTCTCTATAAACTTTGATAATTATATATGACATATTTTTTCTCATATAAAGATACAGGCATATATCAGATACAGACTGATACATGTCTTTATATTTCTGCTAAATCATAAGTCCCTTAAGGACAGAAACTTGTTGATCTCGTAATCTTAGCATACAGCACAGTGTCTAGAACCTCAATGGGTGTCTAGTAAAAACTTGCCAAATAGGTGGGTGAATGAATGAATGAATGAATGAAATGATGTAGTACAGATATATAAGATTAATTATTCTACTCTAAAACATTTTCTGCATAATCAGTGAAGTCTCCAACAGGGACTACTTCTCATGCTTGTATTTCAGACTCTTGATTCTCTTACCACAGCTAAACCCTCGAAGGACTATCCCCTTCATACTCTTACTAACCAAACTCTGAACATTCAACTCAATGTTTCAGAAACTAAATACCATCCTCCCTAGTCACTTTTGACAACTGCTGTCAGACATTTTCACTCACCTAAAAAAATATAGATTTGTCATCACTTTCAATTTCCTTAAAATCCCCAACTGTCTTTCCCCATCACTCCCAAACCTGATGACAATTCTAATTCTCTTTTCCTTCCTCCTACCCTCCAAGTGCATAACCTTTACCCTATCTTGACCCCATCTCTCCTCAGTTACTGATAACCTTTGCCTCAAACTCACTCCCATCTTATGCTTTTGATTAATCTATCTATTTCCTCAGAATCTTTCTTAGCTTTGTTCAAGCATGTTGGCTTTTACTTTTTTTACACGAAGTCATCACTAAATTCTATCTGCTCTTTCAGCCATTATCCCACACATGGCCTTTTGTTATTAATCTCTTATCCCTGCCCTTTTCCCCAGGCTTTTCTGAGCCACAATTACACATGAACAGGTCTCCCTTATCTTCACAAAGTTATCATTGGATTCCACATGCTTATCCAACTGCCACTCAAGATTCTCCTACCGTTCATCATATCTAAACCCGAGTGGTAGTTCCTTGATCTCCTTCCATCTGACATAATTGAACTAGTCCTGAGAACTATAACAAGTAAGTATTTGAGTCAACACCAAGGTCAACTGATAATCTCTCTAGAATTTGACCTTTGGTCCTTCCCACTCTTTTCTCTTCAACATTAGATAGCTGATCCTGACCCCTTTTTCTATTAAGATATTGTGCTTGTTCATTTTCTGTCTTTACTAAGCCATTGATTTAACAGCATCTTTCTGATTCCATTATATTCAAGCAACATCCACTATCTACACTGTAAGTCTTGGAAAAAATATAAAATATATAAAGCACCTAGGGCAATGCCTATCACAAAATAGTTCTTTCAATATCACTTCTCTATCTTGACCCTTTTTCTTTGCCCACAGCAATGCTGTGGATTCTTTTACTTCACAGGCAGAAAATGGGTACAGACAGATCAATTAAACTTTCCTAGCAGTTGCAGCTAATCTGTGAGTACATCAGAACCAGGAATCAGGTCTCCCTCTCCAGGCACAAACACAGCATTCGTCTATGACGTCTCTGCTTCTGAACTATACTTTCTATCGTGAAATTTTATTTCTGAAACTCCAAGGAGATTTCCAGATTTAATAATTATGTGAAATGCAGATATTATTAACAATAAGATTGGCAAATGTGCACCAACTTAAAACAAACTTTTGGGTGCTAGGATGAAATGAATTTGAAAAATAGAAAAGAACTGGTTACTTACATGCACAAGGATGCTGACCTTACAAAGGAGGAACCACTGAAAGTACCCCTAAAGTGTTCTGTACCCTATTACTTAATTATATGTTTTATATAATTACATACACACATATTAATGCTATATTATTTAAAGTAGCTTTTAACCTTTTTTTTTTTCTTTGAAACGGAGTCTTGCTGTGTCGCCCAGGCTGGAGTGCAGTGGCCTGATCTTGGCTCACTGCAACCTACATCTACCGATTCTTGTGCCTCAGACTCCGGAGGATCTGGGATTACAGGCGTGTGCCACCATGCCTGGCTAATTTTTGTATTTTTAGTAGAGATGGGGTTTCACCATATTGGCCAGGCTGATCTCGAACCCCTGACCTCAGGTGATCCACCCACCTCTGCCTCCCAAAGTCCTGGAATTACAGGTGTGAGCCACCATGCCCAGCCTAAAATAGCATCTAATCTTCAAAGTTTAATTTATATAAAATCTTTCAAAGCCGTTGTATGAACGTTGTATGAACAAAGCTCTATGGTAATACCTTGGTTAAGTGGGTGATCAGCTATGGGTGCATGCATCAACCAGAAGAAACGATGACTTTGTGAATCTCAGTACAACGTTTTCAGGTAGTTCTGCCAATGATTAGCTTGGCAACACTGGGAAATTCCTTAACCTCTGTTGAACGATGATTGATACATCTATAAAATGATGATAGTGCCTAGGATTAAAAAGAGTTTATACAGTGCCTAATGCAATGCTTGGCACATAATGATGCTATTTTCCTCTTCTTCCTCTCACCCAGCCTCTTTGTGAGTTTCTCTGAGTACAGTCCATGGAAGTTAGCACCCATATCACAATTATGAAAGCTTTCTTCAGCTTTAATAATTTTTTCATTTTCACTTGTTTGTAACAGAAAAAATAAAAAGGAAATATCCTCAATATCTAGTGATGAAGAATTGATTAAACATTTTGATACATCTATTTAATGAGATACTGTCCATCTTAAATGTTAGTGTATATTTGTATACATCGATATAAAGAACAATTCGTAATATAGTGTTAATTGAAAATGGCAAGCTCAAAACAATATATACAAGTCTGATACCATTTAAATAAGTCATATGCATATAAATACATAGTATTTACATATAACAGTACATACCATTACTGGATTTCATATGGCTGGACAATTAAGATGTTTTCAAAAACTTTATTTCTTATTAAAGACAAGCTAAAGAACACAAATGTGATTTCCTGAAGAAAAGTTTTAACACCCTCTGAGGATTTTACATGATAATTTTAACTAACAATCTGAATCTCAGTGTAATGAGATTATGACTGATTAAAAAATTTAACATATATTACATACTTTTTCAAAAACAAGTATATATTATTTGCTTAACAAAAATTAATAAAAGCCAACAAAAACAAGCAAACCCTATATTCATTGAACCACATCATATACCCTGGTGGATCGATATACCACATGTACATTCTCTTATGAGAAGGGACTTACAAAATGCCTGAATGTAAAAATAGAGCAGTTCTTTTTTCTTTTTTTCAAATGCATACAGCAAATATCTGCTATCAATGTTAAATAATTTATCAGTTGTATTTGTGTATCTACACATTCTAAATGTGACCAACATTTTAAATGACACTTCATGCCGTAATCACTAGAGTCAATGTCCAAGTATTATTGTAGTTTAGATTCCTGGAAAAAATGCATACGGATTCAAACAAACTTGTAAAATCTAAACAGAGTCTTTTATTAGTGACCCCTAATGACCCACAATCAAAGCTAAACATCTTGACTAAACAATTATCTTTGGGAATTGAAACATAAACAGAAAGAAAATTCGCTGTTTACCCTTAGTCTGTGTGGCTATTCCTCTTTGGCATTTTCACATCTACATTCATTCTATCAATATCAATAAAGTTCTTGTTAAAATTTTCAATCACTTTCTTATTTAGAAAACAAAATGAATATAATTTTATATCTACCTACCTAAATAAATTGTTTCCCTGTATACATACAATCTCTTCAACAAAACCCAATATAAAACTATGCAGGAAATGGCAGACTTTGTTCTTAGAACCAGGCATATAAAATGCCTCCTGAATATTATGCATTATTTAGCCCCTTCCACTAATATTTCCAAATCAATTTCTTTCTCTAATATTATCATATGAATAGTTTTGCCAGACTTGGGTATGCTCATCTGCATGCAAGTCCTTAGAATTTTTTCCCAAGAACTGTTTTAATATTGGAAGTTCTGGTGCTGATTAAAAGTTTTGAAAATAATCTTTAAAATATATGGAGGTATACCACTGAACTGCAAACTTAAGAATGGTTAAGATGGTACATTTATGTTATGTGTATTTTACCATAATAAAAAATAAGTTTTAAAAAATAGCCAATAAGCCTATATTGGGAAGTCTTCCCATTAGGGAGAAATACATGGAGGTACATGTATGTGTATTTAGAAAAAGGAAGCTTCATCAGGATTAATTTCTGCCTTTGCACTGGACTTTAAGGAATTGAGGTTAATACAAAGACTAAAAAGAAATAGATCTGGTACACTTTATAAATCCCAGGCAGTCAGATCAAAGTTGGTATGAATGCCATTTGTTAAAAGTCAGAACATTGTGTCATATACTTTTACTTTGAATGAACATTATTTGTGGACTCATCTCATTACACTATGAGTAAGGAACAATTTCAGGAAACTCTATTTTAGGAATCAGATGTTTTAGCTGCAGAAACCTCTTGCAGCGACAGAACAAAAAAAGTAAATTTCTTTTGTTTTAGCTTTCTACAATCATAAACCTGTGCAAATGTAGAGATAAATAGCATTGCCAAAGGCAAATATTGCTTCCAGCTGATGGTATTAGCAGACTATCAACTCATCCTTGCCTGCCTCATGACTTTTGTTGTTTACTTAGCAAAGAAATGTCACTTTTAAAAATGTGTAAATGTCCTTACATGGAACTCATAATAAATGGAGAGAAAAACAATAAGGAAGGAAATAGTAAATGATTATAACAAACTCTTTAGTCCCTTACTTGGCCATCTGTCTTCAATTTCAGGCATGTTGTTTTGAGTAGCATCCCTTTGTGACCAAATATAATGGGATAGGCAAGTTAATGAACTACGACAAGTACCATCATAAATGTGATGTATCACCAAGGCAAAGCCACCCAAGATGCAAGGCAGCTACCGTTTTTCTGTGAAGCTACTAGTTTCTTGTACAGTGCTCTGGGGAAAAGAGTAGCCTCATTTATCTCTATATTTATTGTAAAGTCTCAGACTGCTGCCTCATTCTTTCTCCCTTCCTGACCTTGACCTCCAAAGAAAAATGAACAAGGCAGAGAAGCCACAGACAGATGTAGGCAAAAAAGAGAGAGATAAGATTTCGATTTACCTGAAGGAAAATATGTGTTCATCACTTTCTTCACTAGTCAGGATTCCTGAATAAATTACCAAATCAATTTTGCCAAAGTGGAAACATTTGTTGGTCGACTCAGGCACTAACCAACTGTGTCTTTGCATATTTCTTTCAAACCCTTTCCTCAGAAAACACCTATATGTTTTACATTCTTTAAATTTGTTCAGAGTGTTTCTAAGTAGACACTATTGTCTGAAGCAGTGAATTTAGTTTCTTGCTTATGAAAAATATTTAAAATGGCACTAGAAATAAAAGACACAGTGTTAGTAACTAGGAGGCTTAAGAGATTGTATTGGAGAAGTCTGAGTCTGTCAATCCATTTTTATTCTTGTGTGTAATGGATTGAGTGATTTTGTTTTAACTGGCTAGTTGATAATAAAGTTTATTACTGTAAGAAATTAGAATATCTTTCTGAACTCATTTCATTCTTTGAATTTATCTTTCCCATCTATTCCACTTTATCCAAGTGAAAATTTGTTCTCTATGTATTTCAGCTGATTTAAGACATGAAGCAGCTTTCTCATTCACAGGTGCTAGAAAGCAGCCCGATCTTTCATCTTAGAATTCTCCATTTTCTGTGGGGTTCTTCATACCTAGGATCAATTATTTTGCAGTGTTATGGGCCTAATTTTGAGACTCCCACCCTAGGCCAATATACCCTGTATACTCCCCTTTTCTTGAGTGAGAACAAGACTTTGAATATGATGAATTTCACTCCTATAATTAGGCTACCTTCTATAGCAAAGGTGAAAAGATTACACTGAATTAACTAAGGCCCCAAATCAGTTGAACTTCAGTTAATTGACGTAATTAGGTGATCTACTCAGGTGAGCCCTGAAAAGGGACTGTGAATTAGTCCCTTCTAGCATTGCTATGAGACTGGGTAATTAATGAAGAATAGAGGTTTAATTGGCTCATGGTTCTGCAAGATGTACAAGAAGCATAGTGGCTTCTGCTTCTAGGAAGTCCCCAGGAAAGTTACAATCATAGTGGAAGGCAAAGGGGGAGCCAATACCTCACATGGCCAGAGCAGGAGGAAGAGAGAGAGGTGGGAGGTGCTATACACCATTAAACAACTAGATCTCATGATAACTCACTCACTATCATGAGAACAGCACCAAGGGGATGGTACTAAGCCATTAATAAGAAGTCCACCTCCATGATCCAATAACCTCCCTCCAGGTCCTACCTCCAATACTGGGGATTATAATTCAGCCTGAGATTTGGTGGGGATACAGATCCAAACAATATCAGGCTGCATCCTTCTTGAAATAAGTGATTCAACGTACAAAGGTTTCTGTTTCTGGCCATAGTAGGAGAAAATTACTATGTTATGGATAGGGCCATCTGCAAGGAATAATGGGTGGCCACAAGGAAATGAGAGTGACCTCTGGCTGAGAGCCTGCAAGAAAATGTGGACATGAGTCCTACAGCTGCAAGGCACTGAGGTCTTCCAACCACCTGAACGAGCTTGGAAGAAAATCCTGAGATTAGACCACACCCCTGGCTGACTCCTTGATTTTGGCCTGGTGAGGCCATGAGCAGACGACCCAGTTGACCTGTGCGTAGACTCTTGGCCCACGAAAATTGTGAGATAACAGATTTATATTTGCTTTATATTACTAAGTTTGTGGTAATTTGTTACATAGCAATGGACAACTAAAACACGCAGCATATGAATGCACCAGAGGTATTGTAAAGTGTTTGATGATTACTTTCTCAGTCAATCCTCAGCCTTACATTCATTGTCCTGAACAGTCACTCTTCAGTACTACTCAAAATATGTAGCTTATTTGGTTTTTTGAATACTCAAGCTGGACTCTAGATGTACCCCCTTCCCATTTCGTAGATGAGGAAACTAAGGTTCAGAATAGTTGACTAGTATGAGGATACACTGTAAGTAGAAAAAAATTTAGATCTGTTTCAGAGATTTTTCCACAATGGCAGAGAAAGTAGATTAAGATTTACTTTTGATTTAAGAATAATGGAATTAATCCCTCCCATTTCTGAGTTGGGGTAATATGACTGATTTTGTATTTCCTGTAACACCCAATGCAGTTCTTTACAGCTATGCTGGGACCCTTGTTTCTGGAAGCATCATATTGGCAGAGTACCTTGCACCTGATAAGTATTTAATGAATATTTTATGAATTAATGACTGATTTTAATGAGGTTTAATTGGCTGTGTAGATGGGAGAGAGGATTAGGAATATAAATATGTCTGTAAAGTTATAATGGGGTGGAGGAAGGGGATGGAGGCAGACAATAAAGAAAACAGAATGTCTTTTAAAACCAAATGCTTAAAGGTTTCTAAGGAAATATTTGCCACATATATTGATGAAATACTTAAAACACTGATATACTCAAACTAAATCAACAAATAAAATAAAATCATCATTCATGAAATGGAAAACAGCATTAACGAAATAGAATTACAGAACCATGATTTCACCTGAACCTGGAGAAATAGCATCATCTATCTCTTCTTGCCTCACGTCACTCCCACTGTGACAGTTATCTCAAAAATTAGATCAATGTGCAAAGATATTTTCACCAACCTCAGATCACAATAACATCTTTTCTAAAGGAACTGCAACAGTAGCCAAATTGGAAAGAACTAGAATCCCAGACTACACGTGAAATACGCAGCTCTTGCTTTAACAAGGGATGTCCATAACTGAACTCCATACTTTTCTGGAGGCTCTCATTATTTCATTGTGACAATAAACAGGAAGATTGATGTTGTTTGAAGGAAATGTCTTCCAATTCTCGATCCTCAGGGTCTAACACAATGTTTCCATGGGACATGGAGGTAAAGCATGTATTTTGACATTGATGTTTCTCCAGTTGTCAAAATCTTATAAGTGAGTGCATTTGACTTTAACAGCTCCTGTAAGATTCAGGAGTGCCAGTGGGCAGCAGCAATCAGGACAGAAGAGCTCGTGGAACGTGATATGAATCACACAATTTCAAGGACTCACTCTTTCTCAGTGGGAATTTTAGTGGGTTTGTGTATTTCTTAAGTCTGATTTCCTATTGAACAAAGGATATTACAAAATCTGTACATCCTGGAGCAGATTTTTCCTTAGCCTCCACAAACATTTTTATGTGAGGGGAAAATGCTGACATTGCATTTGATTATTTTCAGTTTCAGAAAAACATGACCAACATGAACACCACTGAAGCATAAGTATCATAATTGAAGTGACAAAATAAAGAAGAGGACCAAATGTCATCCGAAAGAAATTGCCCTGGAGTGTTATTTACCTTGATTTTGGACTTCAGTGTAAGTGAGCCCACAAGCTGAAGTCCCAAACTGGAGTGGATAGATCACCTTTGCCCCCAGACCTAAAGGTTACTATAAGGGTAGTGATTCAGGGAAAGAGTACCCAATAATGCCTTATACTGTCAAAGCAGCCACACACACACTGTATTAGTTTCTGTTAGTCCTGGTTTTAGTCTAGAAGTGCTAGAAGCAACAATTATTCTTTAACATCACATACTGCATATTTACAAGGCAATCATTTGTCAGGAGCACGCTAAAGGCCTGAAAGAGTAAATGCTAGTTCCAAAGATGTTTAAATTACCACTAGCACATAGCTAACATATAACAAAGACCTAGCAAGTCTATTAAAACTGCAAAATATAAGATGCCTGGCCAAATTTGAATTATAGACAAATAACAATTTTTTTTAGGATAAGAAAACATCAAATATTGTATGGGTATACTTATATAAAAATTATTCATTGTTTATCTGAAATTCAGTTCTAATTGTGTATCCTGAATTTTCACTTGCAAAATCTGGTAAACCGGTTTTTTAAATTTTTTAATTTTTTAAGTTCCAGAGTACATGTGCAGGATGTGCAGGTTTGTTACATAGGTAAACATGTGCCATGGTGGTTTGCTGCACCTATCAACCCATCACCTAGGTGTTAAGCCCAGCATACATTAGCTACTTTTTCTAATGCTCTCCTCACCCCCACCTTCCCCTGACAGGCCCCAGTGTGTGTTGTTCCCCTCCCTGTGTCCATGTGTTCTCATTGTTCAGCTCCCACTTATAAGTGAGAACATTCAGTGTTTGGTTTTCTGTTCCTGCATTAATTTGGCAAACCTATTTCAAAAACAGTAAGAAGAAATCACTCCGAACTTCCCAGATCACACATTTTATTCTTAAAGTCGTTAGTGTGCACGTTACCTGAAAAGAAAAGAAAAGCAGGATGAATAGTTATTTTCTTATCAGGTTCTCCACTGGTCTATGCACACTAACCTGGAGAGAAGGTGAGAGTCCAGTAATATGTATCCTAACAAAGGCAACCAAAATAGTTGAGAGGCATGTGATAGGTTCCTCAAATACCTAACCTCTAGTCACATTTGATCAAACAATTTTTGTCAGGTTTTAATTGACAAATAAAAATTGTATATATTCAAGGTGTACAATGTGATGATTGGAAATATGTAACATTGTGTGTGTATATATATATATTTCAAATTAATCGACATGTCCATCACCACACAGTTACCCTGTGTGTGTTTTTTGGTGGTTTTTTTTTTTTTTTTTTTGGTGTATGTGTGATGAAGACACTTAAGATATCTCTTAGCAGATGTCAAGTAAACAATATAGTATTGTTAGCTGTCGTCATCTTACTGGACATTAGAGCCCCCAGAACTTATTCATCTTATAGCTAAAAGTTTGGACCATCTGACCACCATTTTCACCCATCTTCCAGCCCCTGGTAACCACCATTCTACTCTCTTTTTCTATGAATTAGACCTTTTAAGATTTCACCTATAAATGAGATCATACAGTATTTGTCTCTCTGTGTCTGACTTATTACACTTAGCATATTATCCTCCATGCTCATTCATGTTGTTCCAAACAGCAGAAATCCATTACTTTTAAGGCTGAACACAAGCGTACACACACACATCACATTATCTTTATTCATTCAGTCATTGATGAATGCAGGTTGTTTCCATATCTTGGCTATTGTCAACAGGGCTGCATCGAACATAGGAATCGAATATCTCTTCAACATTGATTTCATTTCCTTTGGATTCACATTCAGAAGCTAGATTACTGGATTATTTGGTAATTCAAACAAACAATTTTTAAATAGAGATTGAGAATGTATTTACACAGTACTTATTATCAAACTTTATTATAGGCAATGTGAACACAAAACCAAAGTACAGTCTCTTGGATTGAAAAGCTTAAATTTATGTTGTTAAGGAAACAGTAAAAATACATGGGACACAATTAGAAAATGATGAAGACCAATTCATTCATCATTCAGATATGTGCAATATAGACTCATTCATTTATTCATTTGTCATGAGTGTCATGAGTCAGGTCTTGCTTCAGTGCTGATGACATAACTATGAGCAAATCAGTCTCTTTTCTTATAGAGTTTCTATTCTAGTTGGGAATAAAGGGATAATAAGCAAATGATAAGGGAAAAAAGTAAATAAATTAATAAGAATATGTCTCATGGTAACAGTTTCTATGATGATTATTAAAAAGAGAAATAGGTTTGGGGCAAGCAAAGTTGTCTCTATGGAGGTGACATTTCAGCTGTGCAACAAGGAGGCAGCCCATAGAAAGACAGAGGAAAAGCAGCATTCTGATGGAGAGTACACTTAGTTCAAAGACCCTAAGGCAGAAGTGACCAAGACAGGAACAACCTTTCTGTGATTGAGGAGCAGAGGGAAGGATCAAGTGACTGGGTCAACAAAGGAGAGAGATAGGGAAGGCCAGTTAGGCCGGGATTTTCTTCTAAGTGTCATGGAGACACATTGGAAGATTTTAAGCAAGAAAAGTTACAGGGTCTGAAATATTTTTTAAAGAAATCATCTTAGCTGCTGCAAAGACACAGAACTGTCTATACACAATTCTCCAAATAAGAATGAAAGGAGAAGCAGTAGTGGAGAGACTTTGACCCTAAGTAGGGGAGACAATGGTAACTTGTCTCAAGTAAGAGTAGAGAATGAGATGGAGGTTAACTTTGAGATGTATTTTGGAGGCAAAGTTGATAGGACACGCTGATGCAAAGAAGAGAATTAAGGATACTTCCTAGGTTTAGCTGAAGCATCTAGATGGATGACAGTGCTATTTGCTGAGAAGGAAAATCAGGTGATCAATAGTTACAGTATAGGATTTATTCGGCTTGAGAAGAATTTTACTCAGCTAAATGGATATGTTAAATACGAGAGACAGATTAAATCTGGCTGGCCTAGTCCAGCAAGAACCATGAGAGAGAGAGGACTTGCCCTTAAAAAGTGGATTGAATTCAAATTCAATGGAGATGGGAGAAATTTTTTGCATCTCCACAGAGGAAACAAAGTTAGAAAAGATGTAAAAGTGAGAATAAGCATGAAATGTGACTGGAAGTAAAAGAGTGGGGAATTTATGTTGGAAAAAAAGTGAGAGGTAAAATTAGAACTATAAAGGATACTCATTATTTAATCAAAAGAGTTTGAATTCTTTTTCTAAAAAACATGGAGCCATTGACAATTTTAGGCTTAAAGCTAGGAAAACTTTCAATTCTGTCTTATTTCCCGTTGGATCTCCATTGCTGAATACAGAGTCTGGCACATAGCAAGTCATCAATTTATTACAAATATGAGTGGAAAATGAATGAATGATTGTATAGCAAAGTTATGTTTTCATAATGAAAGAACAATGGGTGAAGAAACCAGGGAAAGGGCTCCCTATTTCAAACAGGTAGGCTGTCAGATTGGAGATAGAACTTTCGTATAACATAGTGGTAAAAAGGTGGAAATAAAAGTGCTTGATAGTATTTCCCATCACGGCAAGAAGGCAAAAGTATATAGGAAATACAAGTTTAGTTCCTTCAGAGGGTATTCAAGATTTAAAGTAACACAAGAAATTTCTACTCAAACAATGAGTTCAAAAGAGATCTTAGTTAATGAGATCAGACAAAACTTGGATAAGATATTTTTTAATATTCTAAAACTCTAGAGACTCCCAATTTTTTCTCAGCTATTCATACATCAAACCATTCAATGTAAATAGTTTGATAATCAAAAGCTCGTGTAGTTTTATTTTGTTTTCTTTTCAGTGAGGCTGCAATGTTTCTGCCAGAACTTGAAACTGATTATTTTCTGGGGCATAATATTGATATCCAATGGGTCAGTGAATTAAGATTTTACTTTTCCTTATAACCTGCTTATCTCCAGATTACCTCCATTTTCTGCAAAAATTTCCATTTGTCATACTTTTGTATTTCTATGTGCAGATACACATACATGTTACAGTTTTTTGATGGTGGAAATGGTTACATAAAATTGCTTACTGGGGAAGCAGCACTAAAAGTCACTGCTCAGCACACAAAGAGGAAAACAAAAGATTTTTTTAAAACCCTCCAATAAAGTCAGTAAGCTATGTTGGCACTCACTTGCTGTTGGCCTCAAAGCTCTCAGATTATACACTCCTTTTATTGGATTGTTACTTTAATGGGACTTTTTAAAGGGCATTTTAATAGCCTCCTTGTTTCAGCAGATATACATTGAAAAGCATTTGGAATACCTCCCAGTTGTAACATTTTTGATCTTCACATTTCTTAGAATTCTGACAACCTACTAGGTAACAGTTAGTATGATATTATGCTGACACATTCCAGAGCTGGCAGTTGTTAGATTTGCCAGTGCAGTTTGTTGTCCAAATCCCATGGGCCTGAGATTTATTGCCTTTTCCCCTTACCCACCTCTCCCTAGATCCTTCCTTGCCCCCTTTTAACTCTTTGAATACACTATAGATGTGTTTTTTAGGTACATCAGGACTATCCACTATAAAAGCCTAACCTAGTAAGAAACAAAATTAGCCACAAAATTTCTTATATTATAAATTTGTTCTATTCTATGTCATTTGAAGAATCAGAAATAACTCATTCAGGAGAAAGATATTTTTCTTCCACTTAGAGTCATATCACCCTCAGAACTATCCATGGCCACAGATGGATCATAGGTGATGGATCAATGTTTCTGAAAAGGCAAATCTGGCAGAGTGACTCTGCTGTGGTCAGTACTCATATTTCTTCTTTTGCAAACAAGACCTTCAATGATGGTGAGAAACAGTGAGGGAGGGAATTATTAAATGATTATAAACATGCTTCAAAAGCTGCCTTTTGTGTGGCTAATGATATTATGACTGGCTAACTCCTCATTATTAACAATCCAACTCAAGACTTATTCCTCTGAGGCCATCCCTGCTGGATCAGGTGCTCTTCCTTTCTTATAATCGACAGCACATAGATACGTGGTTGTGTTTTTACTATTGGACTGTATTCATCTGTTTATGTCTCTGTCTCCCCTTCTAGATGCTTGCCTCTTAAAGTCAGGCCCTATTCCTGTCTATATTTTGCATTCCTAGCTCAGTGCCTGGCTCATTGCTAATGCTCAATAAATATTTGTTGAATAAATGAAGGAAGGAAGAAAAGCACTGGACCAGGTGCTATGTGAGAATGCCTTGGCCTAACTCGCATGCCAATTTCTACAACCCTTTTTGGTTCTTTTGCTCCTATATGAACTCAGAAAAACAGAACAGAGGCCAGGCATCTCCATCATCCAATAGAACATTATTTAATGCTGTGGTCTAACTTCTTTTTGTTTCTCTATAAGGAAAATTACTTACAATGGAGTTGAAACCAACCCTATGATGGGGAGTCTTACCCTTACCTAGCTCTTGTTATTAACAGGAGCAAAAAGACCAAAAAGGGTTATAGAAATTGGCATTCGAGTCAGGCCAAGACATTCTAACACAGTCCTCGGTCCAGTGCTTTTCTTCTTTCCTTCATTTATTTAACAATTATTTATTGAGCACTAACAATGATCCAGGCACTGAGCTAGATCTCAAAATATAGACAGTAATAGAATCTGACTTCAAGAAGGCCAGCATCTGGAAGGGGAAACAGAGACATAAACAGATTGATACAGTCCAATACTAAAAGTACAACTGCAGATCTATGTGCTGTCAATTATAAGACAGGAAGAGCACCGGATCCAGCTGGGATGACCCTGGGGGAATGAGTCCTGAGTTGAATTGTTAATAATGAGGAGTTAGCCAGGCAACAGAGAGGTGAGCTTGGAGCACAGAAGATTGTGAGGACCACATCACCAAATATATCAACTTGAGAACTCACAGAATGTGTTTGGAACACTTCACATATTGCAGTTTTTCTGTTTTATAAAGTGTGAATTGTGAGCAAAGAGAAATTATGTTGAAGAAATCAGGAAGCAATCAATGTAGAGGAACTGGAGTTTATTACAAAGATCTGTGCTGTCCAACACTCTCTACCACTAGCTACAGATAGCTGGTTCAATTTAAATTAAAGTTAAGTAGTATTTTAAAGAACAAAATCTTAGTTCCTGAGGTGCACCAGTCACATCTCATGTGCTCAATAGTCATGTGGGCAGGGCGCGGTGGCTCACGCCTGCAATCTTAGCACTTTGGGAGGCTGAGGCAGGCAATTGCCTGAGCTCAGGAGTTCAAGACCAGCTTGAGCAACATGGTGAAACCATGACTCTACTAAAAATGCAAAAAAAAAAAATAGCTGGGCGTGGCAGCGGGCGCCTGTAGTCCTAGCTGCTCAGGAGGCTGAGGCAGGAGAATCAGTTGAACCTGGGAGGCGGAGATTGCAGTGAACTGATATGGCACCACTGCACTCCAGCCTGGGGGACAGAATCAGATGCTGTCACAAAAAAAAAAAAAAAAAAAAAAGAGTCTTGTGAAGTTTAGGGCAGATTATGGAATATTCTCATCAGCACAGAAAGTTCTACTGGGCAGTCCTGAGCATTTGAAGTGTTTTGTGTAAGTAAGTCAGAGTTAGATTTACACTGAGGATTCTGTAGGACAAATTCAAATGGAAAAGACTGGAGAAGCTCGTTCAGAGGGACTGCTTAATGGATCATAGAGCTTTCATTCTACTGGAATAAGACAGATTTTTAAAACAGTAAGTGAAATAAATAGTATATCACAGAGTAATAAGTGTTCTAGACAAAAAAAAAAAAAAAAAAGGAAGATAGAAACGCCTGCTGAATGGCCACAATTGTAAATAGGGTGTTCAGGGAAGGTCTCACTGGGAAGAAAGACCTGAAGGATAAGAGTATGATGTAGGCACCTGGGGAAGAGTACTACAGGTAGTAGGAACAGCAAGAACAGTCCTTCATGAATATCCTGGCCTATATGTAAGACATATTTGCACATAGATAGGTATATATATAGAGAGAGATGTGTGTATGTATGTGTGTATGTATCAAGAGACTTTTTTTTTTTTTTTTTTTGAGATGGAATTTCGCTCTTGTTGCCCAGGCTGGAGTGCAACAGTGCAATCTCAGCTCACTGCAACCTCTGCCTCCTGGGTTCAAGCAATTCTCCTGCCTCACGAGTAGCTGGGATTACAGGCATGCACCACCATGCCTGGCTAATTTTGTAGTTTTAGTAGAGATGGGGTTTCTCCATGTTGGTCAGGCTGGTCTCGAACTCCTGACCTCAGGTGATCTGCCTGCCTTGGCCTCCCAAAGTGCTGGGATTACAGGCATGAGCCACCGTGCCCAACCTCAAGAGACTTTTAATGTGAATTAGCTTACACGATGATGCAGTTGTGAGGGTTGGGAAGTCCAAATTACATAAGGCAGGCTGGCAGGCTGACAGGCTGGTAACTCAGGCAAGAATTGATGCTGCAGTCTTGAAGCGAACTTTCTTCTTCTCTGGGAAACCTCAGTTTTTGCTTTTAAGGCCTTGAACTGATTAGATGAGTCCCACCACATTACTGATAATCTTCTTTAAAGTCGACTGATTGTATTTGATAACCATGTCTAAAAAACACCTTCACAGCAAAATCTAGACTAAAGTTTGATTGAATAACTGGGTGCTACAGCCTAGCCAAGTTGACATGAAAAACTAACCATCATATTCATCTAATCCTTGTTTTTCAGATAAGGGAATTTCGGTTTGTAAGGATTAAAATACTTGCCCAAACTTTTTCAGGAAGAAGAATAAGACTCTTAACAGTTACTTTTCCAAGTCGTCTTACATCAATTCTAGCGCTCTTTTTACTGCCCAGTCAGTGTAAACCAGACACAGAAGCCTAAATTAGGCCACATATAACTTCAATTTTGGTATATTGAGCTCTAAATTAAAAGAGAATAGATTCAGACATATATTTATTTTATAAAGTTTACTGAACTTTATTTTTGAATGGAACTAAAAGTCCACTAGGAAGAATTTTTTCTATCCTTGCATTGTTTTTGCTTTGTATAGAGTCACATTATAAATGAGCATTTATCAATAAACAAAAAGAATAAGAACAAAAAATGAGTCCATTAAAATGATTTTTACAGCATGAAAGAAATGTGTTTTTTTCTAAGATTCCTAGTTAGAGGAAAAAGTTAAGTTACAATAAATTAATTTGATTACACATGTAGTTTCTTGGGACTACATGGAAAGTCTCTTCCAATGCCCAAAACTCCACTTTAAAAAGGTAATTTTAAAAACAAAACAATTAAAAGAAGTAATGTTGAAACAAAATTATACATTTTACTCACAATGTAATTTTGAATAAATTTAATTCAGTACAAACCATTATTAAGTAGAAAATCGAAGCCATATATTATACATAATAACATATTAAATTAGGATTTCTGCTTTACTCTGTGATCACATTTCATGAAATAATGGTATACTAACATTTCAAATGGTTTTTCATCACCAGTAATTCCATCATGGCTAAAACTGTACTTTTGAGCCATCTAACATGGAAGTACAGACACATGATTTCCAGTTTCACCTGGCTTGATTGAAATATAGACCGATAAAAATTCAGTGTTTGATGATGACAGAGCAATTAATTTCAAGCCACAAGAAACAGTTTGCATTACTTTAGATAATATTTTCATTTAACCTATAGCTGTATATAATCATAATCTCCATAATGTGACCAATTATATATTCCTTATTATTTTAAATTTTGAAATATTTCATACTTAATAAGCTTTTTTAAATTTCATCAAGAATTAAAAAAAATATTTTGGCCATCTATGAAAATGATCATGAGATTTTTCCCTTTTGATTCTTAATACTTATTTATTTTTTTTTATTATACTTTAAGTTCTAGGGTACATGTGCATAGCGTGCAGGTTTGTTACATATGTATACTTGTGCCATGTTGGTGTG
>NW_012112142.1:8710009-8710304 GCF_000951035.1 Colobus angolensis palliatus | reverse complement strand
TTTCTTTGCGCTGGGTACGTAATTCCTCCTTCAGCTCTGAGAATTTTGTTGGACTGAAGCCTTCTTCTCTCATCTCGTCAAAGACATTCTCTGACCAGCTTTGATCCATTGCTGGCGATGGGCTGCGCTCCTTTGCAGGGGAGATGCGCTCTTATTTTTTGAATTTCCAGCTTTTCTACCCTGCTTTTCCCCATCTTTGTGGTTTTATCTTCCTCTGGTCTTTGATGATGGTGGCGTACTGATGGGGTTTTGGTATAGGTGTCCTTCCTGTTTGATAGTTTTCCTTCTAACAGTC
>NW_012112142.1:8699443-8708544 GCF_000951035.1 Colobus angolensis palliatus | reverse complement strand
TCTCCTGACCTCGTGATCCACCCGTCTCGGCCTCCCAAAGTGCTGGGATTACAGGCTTGAGCCACCGCGCCCGGCCCTAAGAAATTATTTTTATTTGTTAATCTTTTTAATGTTCTGAAGGCTACCGTTTACTAATATTTTACTTAGAATTATTTCAACAATCTTGATAAGTTATTTTGGTCTTTTTTGTTTGATTATTTTACTATCAGTCTTTCATGTTTTCTTACCAACGTTATTTCATTTTGTTTTGCAAATTTATTTGCATAGAGCCAAGCAAATAACTTGAAGTTCTTTACTTCATATATTTGTGTGATTATTTTCTCATTATTGTCTTATTTTGTGTTCTTGTATTTTCTCTTCCTTTTTCTTGATTAGTTTGTTAATAATAGTTTGTCTACTTTATGTTTTTTGCCCCCAAAGAATCAGCACTTCATTTATTTATGCTTACATGTTTTTCTGCTTTCTACTCTATTAATTTCTTTCTTATTTTTATTTTTATTCCATTTATGTCTTCATTCTTATCTGTAATTATCTTTAACATTCTTTTTATGTATTCTTTCATTGCATTTTATGTTTCTTTTTCTACTATATTGATTTGAGTGCTTTTTTATTATTAATCATATACTAATGTAAATATTTAAGTTTATAAATTTTACTTTGAACACTCTTTTACTTATACCCAATGTGATTTAATTTGCAATATTTTCTTTTATTATCTTTATTTTCTAAGATTTTATAATCTGCAATCTTTACCCTTGGATTTCCTCTTTAACCTGAGAGCTTTTCCTTAAGGAGTATTTATACCATACGATCTAGCAATCTGTCTTCTGATTATATACCCAAAAGAAATTAAACCACAACCTCATAAAGATAATTTGTATTTCTAAGTTCAATGCAGTACTATTCACTATAGTTAAGATGTGAAATAACCTAGGTGTCCATCAATGGACACATGGATAAAGAAATTGTAATATCACAATTTATTACAGATATATATATAAATGGAATATTATTTAGCCTTAAAAAAGGAGGAGAACCTGCCATTCGCCACAGCATGAATGAATCTAGAGGACATTATGCTAAATAAAATCAACCAAACAAAGGAAGGAAAATACTACCTGATCTCAGTTATATATGGAATCTAAAAAGAAAAATACAGATAGAGATAGAAAATGAATTAGTGGTTTCCAGGATCAAGGTGGAGGGGAGAAAAAGGATAGATGTTAAGTTCACTGAAATCAACTTTTTAAATGTTATTATTTAAAATGTATATAAATGAAAAAAATATATGTGTAAATTTAATCTATATATAAGAATTTTTCCAAAATTTGTATTTGTCTGGTTCTTTGTCATTCATTTTACTTTAAATCTTAACAGTTTTTAGACATTAGTCTTATAAACAGCATGTTGTTGGACTGACTTTGATATCCAGTGTGAGTCTGCTTAAAAGATAGATGAGCATTATTGATATCACAGACATATTTAATCTTTAGTTCTGCCATCATAGGTTCGAAAATGTTTATATTTGTATTGCCTTTGAATATATTTTATTATATCTTCACTTTGTTCTGTAGTACATATGTGTTTCTTGATGATTCAGAAGGCTTGCATTTTCATTCGAGTTGTTACTTTCACAACTAAAACTATAATTCTCCATTTCCATAGTACCTGTGGCTTCAAATGCTCAGCAATGATAAAAGTAGTATATTTCTACTTTGTTCCCTTTTCTCTTCTCTCACCGTCATCTCTTGCATATGTCTGAATATTTGTATTTCTACTTATTTATATATTCATTAGATTCTTCTTATTGTTTACCTATACCTTTAAAGTAATTGCAGTTCTAATGCTTTAATAATCAATTTTAAATAATCTGTTTTATCCTCAACTATAAAACAGTGTAATTATTACCATTTCATTTTCTTTCTCCCTTCCCCTCCTATTATTACTTATCATTTTTACATTTTCAAGATGTATAACATTTAAATCATGTGCCAGAAGCATATTCCACATATTTGCTTTAATTATAATAAATATATATCTCTTGAGTTAAACTTATACTCTAGCAGTTTTTCCAAGGAAGGCTCATAGAGACTATATTAACTGGCTTCTAATGTCTTCAAACTGCATTTATGTTTTCTTTTACTTGAACAACAGTGAATGAGTAGAAATTATTGAGTCACATTTTCCTTTCTTTGCACACATTACAGGCACTCTACGCTGGGTTCTAGGAATAAAACTTGCCATGGAGAAATCTGAAACAAATTTCCCCTTAAAGGTGGCTATAACTTTTTGCCTTTATATTCAGCAAATTTCTAATTTATCTTTGAAGTTCAGTGATAATTGTTACTTAAATACAGTGTGTCTTTTCAATCTGCATTTTAAGTTTTCCTATTATTTTGGAATCATTTTCTTAAGCTACTTCATTAAATAGCTTTTTCTATTACTTTTGCAATTATTTTCTTCAAGGTGACCAGTTGTGTGCATGTTATATCCCCTTTGCTTTTCTTTATCATATCTACAAAGTTTCTTTACTAATTCTTTTAAACTATTTATTTTCATTTTATTTGAATTGAACCTTTCAATTCTATCCTCCATTCCTCATACCTGTTTAAATAATAAATATCACTCCTAATTCTGCTTCTACTTTGCCACTATTACTGGCAACATTTTTCTGGTAAGTGTTCTTATATGCCATTTGTTTTTAACCAGGCTATTTCTTCTATTTTTCTTAATATATTTGTTTAGAATCTATGCTGCTTCCTTTCTTTGTTATTTATCTCCATTTATGGTAGATCTGTACTGGCAAGTAGTCAAAGATGTGTAATAGGCTGGCAAGTATTCTCCTTAAGACATAGCATCTTCGGTGTGAGAGGGGTTCTTGCCAGCCTGCTATGATACTGCTACTGGATATCTGTAGACATTCAGTTTTCCAGGTCTATACCCCTCTTTTTTTATTATTTTATTTCTCTTTCTCTCTGTAGTGCATTCTTAGAAATTTCTTTAAACTATCTTTCATTTTATAAATTTTCTCCTTGTTATTCTTAATGTGCTCTTAACTCATCCATTTTGTATTTTTATAACAATTATTATCTTTTTCATCTCTAGACTTTTTTTAGTCTTTACTACAGGTTTCTTTTCTTTTCAAAAAATATTGCTTTGTCTTTTTCTGTTTTTGCTTCCTACTTGTATGACTTTGTTTCAAACATGCTTATTTTAGAAAACACTATAAACTTACTGTATTTTCTGAAGCCTTTGAGGATCTAATTCCACAGTTTGATGTATCCTCAAATTCCTGACTATAGTAATGAAATTTCCTTCATATATTTCATAATTTTGGACTGTGAGCTCATTGTCAGTGAAATCAGAATCTCTTTTGGCTTGTGTAAAGTATATGTCCTTTTAGAGTTATTTTGCATTTGCTTCTTCTAGGCACTTTAGAAACATCTTTGGCCTAGGACTAGTTTTAACCTTAATTCTTTTGCTTTAGGAGCACAAATTATGCAGGTAATGTAATATGAACCTCGGAGCCCAGTGTGACGTAAGCCATGGGAACGAATTTTCAGGAGACATTTTTCTAGCAATAATACAGTCGGAAACAAACAAGTTTCTCATCTTCTTCTGCCAATGGAAAGGTGTTTATAGCTAAGTTTTTCACTTTGAGTATCCAGATTTTACAAAGGAAAGCCTAAGTTTCAAGTTTTTGCTTTACCAGGCCCTGGTAATGTTATGTTCTTTTATGTTTGATTTTTATCAGACATATGTTTGATATGTTCTTTCATTTTGGTATGAAAAATGATCTTACGTTATTACTCCTTAACCCCTAAAAGAGTCATCTTGCTTATCGTTTTGGTTTTCGATTCTCTCTTTGTTTTTGAGAAATAAATTACTTTGATACATATTGACCTAGAAAATATAGCTCAGTATAAGTATGTTTTTGTGACTATCTACTAATTTACTAGACATACGCAGACACAGAACCTATATGTACAATGACCTTTTATATGCAAACAATTATAGTGATAGTCACTGTTTATCAAGCTGTGTTACTTCATGTATATTATCTCAATTACATTCCAAGTAGGTACTTACTATTCCCATTTTACAGATAAGAAAACAGGGATTCGAGGGCTTGAGAAACTGCTTTAAAGTAACAAAATTAGCATGGAAACAAAACCTTATCTGAATCAGTGGCAGGTGTTCTTCATCATCACACCATTTAGACTCGATATATGTACAGTCTTAATATATGCATGTCTTCTCTCCATTTCAAAAACTTTTAATTTAATAAGATCTTCATAGCTTTTATAAATATTAAACATTGTATAAATATATTTATATTTTGTCAATCAAATGCCACTTCTGTATTTAAAGTCAGGTAGAAAATTATGATGGAGAATAAGTAAGTTAACTTACTTTTGCAAACTGGATTTTGAAGAAAATAGAAATATAAGCTCCCATTTCTTCTTAATGCTGGGGAATTATCTGCTCTCTAAATAAATTTTGCAAATTATGGATTAATTTTCATATACTGAATTTTAATGATTTTAGTAAAAATGCTGCTTCTTTCTTTTTTGTTACTATCATAGTTTTTAGGACTTATAGTCACCAAAACCAGACTCTTTTATAACTCCTAATGCTCCCAACATTGGTAGCTTTTTTGACATTTTAAAAATAAGGCAGCTAAATGCAAATCAAAACCACAATGAGATATCACCTCACCCCAGTTACAATGACTATTATTAAAAGACAAAAAATAAAAGATGCTGGTGAGGATGCAGAGAAAAGGGCACTCTCATACACTATTGGTAAGAATAAAAATTAGTACAACCACTATGAAAAACAGTATGGCGATTTCTCAAAAAACTAAAAATAGAGCTACCATACGATCCAACAATCCCACTATTGGGTATCTATCCAAAGGAAAAGAAATCAGCGTATCAAAGGAATACATGCTGTATTAGTCTGACCTCACACTGCTATAAAGAACTACCTGAGAAGTGGCTGGCAAGATGGCCAAATAGCAAAAGCTCCAGTCTTCAGCTCCCAGCTAGATCAATGTGAAAGTCAGGTAATTTCTGCATTTCCACCTGAGGTACCCAGCTCATCATATTGGCACTGGTTAGACAGTGGGTGCAGCCCATGGAGGGCAAGCCAAAGCAGGGTGAGGAGTTGCCTCACGTGGGAAGTGCAAGGGGTCAGGGAATGCCTTCCCCTAGCCAAGGGAAGTCCTGAGGGGCTGTGCCATGAGGAATGGTACATTCTGGCCCAGATACTAGGCTTTTCCTATGGTCTTTGCAACCTGCAGAACAGGAGATTCCCTCACGTGCCTACACCACCAGGGCCCTGGGTTTCAAGCACAAAAGTGGGTGATCATTTGGGCAGACACTGAGCTAGCTACAGGAGTTTATTTTTCGTACCCCATTGGTGCCTGGAATGCCAGCTAGACAGAACCATTCACTCTCTTAGAAAGGAGACTGAAACCAGGGAGCCAAGTGGTCTAGCTCAGCAGATTCCACACTCACAGATCCCAGCAAGCTAAAATTTACTGACTTGAAATTCTCACTGCCAGCAGAGGAGTCTGAAGTTGACCTGGGATGCTTGAGCTTGGTAGGGGGAAGAGTGTACACCTTTACTGGGGCTTGTGTAGATGGTTTTTCCCTCACAGTGTAAATAAAGCCACCTGGGAGTTTGAAACGGGCAAAGCCCACTGCAGCTTGACAAAGCTGCTGCAGACAGACTGCCTCTCTAGATTTCTCCTTTCTGGGCAGGGCATCTCTGAAAGAAAGGCAGCGGCCCCAGTCAGGGGCTTAGAGATAAAACACCCATCTCCCTGGGACAGAGCACCTGAGGGAGGGGCAGCAGTGGGTGCCACTTCAGCTGACTTAAACACTCCTGCTTGTCAGCTCTGAAGAGAGCAGCGGATCTCCCAGCACAGCGCTTGAGGTCTGCTAAGGGACAGACTACTTTCTCAAGTGGGTCCCTGACCCCCATTCCTCCTGACTGGGAGACACCCCCTAGCAGGGGTCGACAGACACCTCATACAGGAGAGTTCCAACTGGCATCTGGTGGGTGCCCCTCTGGGACAAATCTTCCAGAGGAAGGAACAGACAGGAATCTTTGCTCTTCTGCAGTCTCTGCTGGTGATACCCAGGCAAACAGGGTGTGGAGTGGACCTTGAGCAAACTCCAGCTGACCTGCAGATGAGGGACCTGTTAGAAGGAAAACTAGCAAACAGAAAGTAATAGCATCAACATCAACACAAAGGATGTTCACAGCCAAACCCCATCTGAAGGTCACCAACATCAAAGACCAAAGGTAGATAAATCCGCAAAGGTGAGGAAAAACCAGCACAAAAGGATGAAAATTGCAAAATCCAGAATGCCTCTTCTCCTCCAAAGGATCACAATTCCTCACCAGCAAGAAAACAAAACTGGATGACATTGGTGGATTTAAAATCATCAAATTTGACGATTTGAAATAGTAGGCTTCAGAAAGTGGGTAATAACAACTTCTCTGAGCTAAAGAAGCATATTCTAACCCAATGCAAGGAAGCTAAGAACCTTACAAAAAAGTTAGAGAAATTGCTAACTAGAGTAACCAGTTTAGAGAAGAACATAAATGACCTGATGGAGCTGAAAAACACAGCACAAGCACTTCATGAAGCATATACAAGAAACGATAGCTGAATCAGTCAAGCAAAAGAAAGGATATCAGAAATTGAAGATCAACTTAATGAAAGAAAGCGTGAAAACAAGATTAGATGAAAAAGAATGAAAAGGAAAGAACAAAGCCTCCAAGAAATATGAGACTATGTGAAAAGACCAAAACTAAATTTGAGTGGTGTACCTGAAAGTGACAGGGAAGATGGAACCAAGCTGGAAAACACTCTTCAGGATATTATCCAGAAGAACTTCCCATGTCGAGCAAGACAGATCAACATTCAAATTCAGGAAATACAGAGAACACCATAAAGATACTCCTCAAGAAGTACAACCCAAAGACACATAATCATCAGATTCACCAAGGTTGAAATGAAGGAAAAAATGTTAAGGGCAGCCAGAGAGAAAGGTCGGGTTACCCACAAAGGGAAGCTGAATAGACTAACAGCAGATCTCTCTGCAGAAACCCTACAAGCCAGAAGAGAGTGGGGGCCAATATTTAACATTTTTAAATAAAAGAATTTTCAGTCCAGAATTTGATATCCAGCCAAACTAAGCTTCATAAGTGAAGGAGAAATAAAATCCTTTACAGACAAGCAAATGCTTAGAGATTTTTCACCACCAGGCCTGCCCTACAAGAGCTCCTGAAAGAAGCACTAAATATGGAAAGGAAAAACTGGTACCAGCCACTGCAAAAACATACCAAATTGTAAAAAACCATTGAAAGTATGAAGAAACTGCATCAACTAATGAGGAAAATAACCAGCTAGCATCATAATGACAGAATCAAATTCACATATAATAATATCAATGTTAAAATAAATGGGCTAAATGCCCTAATTAAAAGACACAGGCTGGCAAATTGGACAAAGAGTCAAGACCCGTCGGTGTGCTGTATTCAGGAGACCCATATCATTTGAAAAGACACACATAGGCTCAAAATAAAGGTATAGAGGGAAATTTACCAAGCAAATGGAAAGCAAAAAGAAAAAATTTAAAAAAGCAGGGGTTGCAATCCTAGTCTCGATAAAAGGGCTTTAAACCAACAAAGATCAAAACAGACGAAGAACAGCATACATATTAAAGGAATCAATGCAACAAGAAGAGCTAACTATCCTAAATATATATGCACCCAATACAGGGGCACCCAGATTCATAAAGCAAGTTCTCAGAGACCAACAAAGAGACTTAGACTCCCACATAATACTTGTGGGAGACTTTAACACCCCACTGTCAATATCAGACAGATCAATGAGACAGAAAATTAAGAAGGATATTCAGGACTTGAACTCAGCTCTGGACCAAGCAGACCTAATAGACATCTACACAACTCTCCACCCCAAATCAACAGAATATGCATTCTTCTCAGCACCACATCGCACTTATTCTAAAATTGACCACACAACTGGAAGTAAAATACTCCTCAGCAAATTCAAAAGAATGGAAGTCATAACAAACTGTCTCTCAGACCACAGTGTGATCAAATTAGAACTTAGGATTGAGAAACTCACTCAAAACTGCACAACTACATGGAAACTGAACAACCTGCTCCTGAATGACTACTGTGTAAATAACAAAATTAAGGCAGATATAAAGAAGTTCTTTGAAACCAATGAGAACAAAGACACAACACACCAGAATCTCTGGGACACAGCTAACGCAGTGTTTAGAGGGAAATTTATAGCACCAAATGCCCACAGGAGAAAGTGGGAAAGATCTAAAATCAACACCCTAACATCACAATTAAAAGAACTAGAGAAGCAAGAACAAAAATATTCAAAAGCTAGCAGAAGACAAGAAATAACTAAGATGAGAGCAGAACTGAAGGAGATAGAGACACAAAAAAACCCTTCAAAAAATCAATGAATCCAGGAGATGTTTTTTTGAAAAGATTAACAAAATTGATCATTAGCCAGACTAATAAAGAAGAAAAGAGAAAAGAATCAAATAGACACAATAAAAAATGATAAAGGGGAGATCACAACTGATCCCACAGAAATACAAACTACCATCAGAGAATACTATAAACACCTCTACACAAATACACTAGAAAATTTAGAAGAAATGGATAAATTCCTGGACACATACAACCTCCCAATACTAAACCAGGAAGAAGTCAAATCCCTGCATGGATCAATAACAAGTTCTTAAATTGAGGCAGTAACTAATAGCCTACCAACCAAAAAAAAAAAGCAGGGAACAGACAAATTCACAACTGAACTACAAAGAGTTGCTGCTGAAACTATTCCTTATGAAACTATTCCAAACAATAGAAAAAGAAAGACTCCTTCCTAACTCATTTTATGAGTTAGGTTTCTCTGGCCTTTATGAGGCCACCATCATTCTGATACCAAAACCTGGCAGAGACTCAACAAAAAAAGAAAATTTCAGGCCAACATCCCTGATGAACATTGATGTGAATAGCCTCAAAAAAGAAAAAAA
>NW_012112142.1:8681389-8699373 GCF_000951035.1 Colobus angolensis palliatus | reverse complement strand
AGTTCATCCTTGGGATGCAAGGTTGGTTCAACATATGCAAATTAATAAATGTAATCCATCACAAAAACAGAATCAGTGACAAAAATCACATGATTATCTTAATTGATGCACAAAAGGTCTTCAATAAAATTCAACACCTCTTCACTGCATGTTCTCTCTCATAAGTGAGAGTTAAACAATGAGAACACATGGACACAGGGAGGGGAACATCACACACCAGGGACTGTCAGAGGTTGGGGGGGCTAGGAGAGGGACAGCATTAGGAGAAATACCTAATGTAGATGACAGGTTGATGGGTGCAGCAAACCACCATGGCCCATGTATACCTATGTAACAAACCTGCATGTTCTGCACATCTATCCCAGAACTTAAAGTATATAAAGAGTGTATGTGTGTGTGTGTGTGTGTGTGTGTGTATGTATGTATTTTAAAAAGGACTACCTGAGATTGGATAATTTATAAAGAAAAGAGGTTTAATTGACACACAGTTCTGCAAGACATACTGGAAGTATGGCTGAGAGGCCTTAGGAAACTTGTAATCTGGAGTAAAGCGAAGGGTAAGCAAGCATACCTTACCATGGTGGATCAAGAGAGAAAGAGAAGGGGAACATACTATACACCATTAAACAACCAGATCTCGTGAGACCTCTATCATGAGACAGTACTGGGGGATAGTGCTAAACCATTAGAAACCACTCCCATAATTCATTCACCTCCCACCAGATTCCTACCCCAACACTGGGGATTATAATTCAACATGAGATTTAGGTGGAGATGCAGAACTATATCATTCTGCCCCTGACCTCTCCCAAATCTCATGTTTCTCTCACATTTCAAAACCATTAATGCCTTTCTAATTGTCCCCCAAAGTCTTAACTCATTCCAGCATTAACTCCAAAATCCAAGTCAAAAGTCTTTGAGACAAGGCAAGCTGCTTCCACCTGTGAGCCTGTGAAATCAAAAACAAGTTTGTTACTTCCTAGATACAACAGGGGTACAGGCATTGGGTAAATGCTCGCATTCCAAAACAGAGATATCAGCCAAAATAAAGGGTCTACATGCCTCATGCAATTCCAAAACCCAGCAAGGCAGTCATTATATCTTAAAGCTCTAAAATAATCTCCTTTGACTCCAGGTCTCACATCCAGGCCACACTGGTGCAAGGGGTAGCCTCCTACTGCCATAGGCAGATTTTCCCCTGTGACTCTGGAAGGTATAGCCCCTGAAGCTACTTTCACAGGCTGGTATTGAGTGACTGTGACTTTTCCAAGTACACAGAGCAAGCTGTCTGTGGATCTACCATTCTGAGGTCTGGAGGATGGTGGCCCTCTTTTCACAGCTCCACTAGGCAGTGCACCAGTGGGGATGGTGTGCAGGTTTCAACTTCACATTTCCCCTCTGCACTGCCCTAGTAGAGGTTCTCCAAGAGGGCTCTGCCCCAGCAGCAGACTTCTGCATAGACATCCAGGCATTTCCTTACATCCTTTGAAATCTAGGTGGACACTCCCAAACCTCAACTCTTGTCTTCTGTGCACCTGCAGGCCCAACACCATGTGGAAGCCACCAAGGCTTGGGGTTTGCACCCTCTGAAGCAATGGCTCAAGATGTACCTTTGCCCCTTTTAGCTATGATTGGAGCTGGAGTGACTGGGATGCAGGATGCCATATCCCAAGGCTGCACAGAGCTGGGAGGGGGGCAGGGGCCTGGGCCTGATCTGTGAAGCCATTTTTCCCTCCTAGGCCTCCAGGCCTTGATGGGAGGGGCTGCCACAGTGGTCTCTGAAATGCCTTTGAGGCATTTTCCCCATTGACCTGGCTATTAACATTCAGCTCTTGTTTACTTATGCAAAGTTCTACAGTCTTGAATTGTAGAATCTTGAATTTACAGTCACTATAAAATTGATTTTTTCTTTTCTACCACATGGTCAGGCTGCAAATTTTCTAAACTTTTCTGCTCTGCTCCCCTTTTAAATATGTCATTTTTTCCTATGCAAATGAGATAGGCATTTAGAAGCAGCCAGGCTACATCTTGAACACTTTGCTGCTTAGAAATTTCTTCTACCAGATACCCTAAGTCATGTCTCTCAACTTCAAAGTTCCGCAGATTCCTAGAGCAGGGGAACAATGCTGTCAGTCTCTTTGCTAAAGCATAGCAAGAGTGACCTTTGCTCCAGTTTCGTAAATTCCTCATCTCCATCTGAGAGCACCTCAGCGTACACTTCCCTGCCTGTATTACTATCAGCATTTTGGTCACAACCATTAAACAAGTCTCTATGAAGTTCTAAGCTTCCCCACATCTTCCTGTCTTCTTCTGAGCCCTCCAAACTGTTCCAATCTCCAAACAGACACTGTTACCCAGTTCCAAAGCTGCATCCACATTTTCAGGTATTTTTATAGCAATGCCCCACTCCCAGTATCAATTTTCTTTATTAGTCCATTTTCATAGTGCTATAAAGAACTATCCACGACTGGGTAATTTATTTAAAAAAGAAGTTTAATTGCCTCACAGCTCCACAGGCTGTAGAGAAAGCCTGACTGGGAGGCCTCAGGAAACTTACAATTATGGCAGAAGGCAAAGGTGAAGCAAGTATGCCTTACCATGGTGGAGCAGGAGAGAGAGAGAAAAGGGGGAAGTGTTACTCTATCACAAGACAACATTAGTAAGAACTCTATCACAAGACAACACTAGGGGGATGGTGCTAAGCCATTAGAAACTATTTTCATGGTCCAATCACTTCCCCAAACACTGGGGATTATAATTCAACATGAGATTTGGGTGGGGACAGAGAGACAAACCATATCATCTGCACCTGAATGTTTATCACGGCACTATTTATAATAGCAAAAGATATGGGATCAATTTAAGTGTTTATCAGTGCATAAATGAATAAATAAAATGTGATATATACACAGTGGAACACTATTCAGCCATAAAAAAGAATGAAATCATGTCATTTTCAGGTACACAGATGTAACTGAAAGTCACTATGTTAATTGGAATAAGCCAGACAGCAAAAGACAAATACTGCATGATTTCATTCATACGTGGGAGCAAAAACACTTAATCTTACCAACATAGAAAACAGAAAGATAGATATTGGAGACTGAAAAGTGGGGGTAAAGAGTATGAAGAGATTGGCTATGGATAAAAATATACAGTTACATAAAAATAAGTAAGTTCTAATCCTTGACAGCAGAGTAGGATGACTGTACTTAGCAACAATACTATGTATATTTCAAAGTAGCTATGAAATATACAATACTATGTATATTTCAAGGTATAGAGGCCTTAAAATTATACTAACATATAAAATGATAAACATTCAAGGTGATAGATACTCCAAATATTCTCATTTGATCATTACACAGTCTATGCACGTAACAAATATTCAAATGTATCCAATAAATATGTAAAATGTTACATATGAATGAAAGAGTAAACAAATAAATAAGCCTCAGTGAAAATACTATGGGCCCATAAACACTGTAAGATCATCTTTGAACCAAAAAGGAAGTCAATATCAGTATCTCATTTCCTTTTCTTCCAGAAGATTCCTCTCCTTGGCTAAATTTATGGTTAAAAATAGATTAATAAAGGAAATTACTGTCCCATAGGATAAAGACTCAAAGAAAATGGATATATTGGCTTCCAAATAATGTCAAGCTCCTCAGTTTTAACATATTTTTGTAATTTAAATAGTAAAACAATGAATACTAAACCATAGGATATGACCATTCTGAAGATTCTAGATTCATATTATACAATTACTTTTCCAGGTATTTGAATATTTTACTATCATGCACATTGTGTGTGCTTTTTTTGTTAACTTGATTAGAAAATATAATTTTAAATCTTTAAGATTATATCTAATGAGGTTAAACATATTTTTAAATATTCAATAGTATTAGCATTTCTTCTATTGTGAAATAATTGTTTATATTTATTCTTCATACAATTATTTGAGTTTGAGTTGTTTCTCTCTACATATTTTGGATAGTAGTACTTTTAATAATTGGTTTCTAATGTTTTCCAGCTTGAACATCAACTTATAAACTTTTAAACACACAAAGCCTTCTAGTCTTTAGATATTTAAACATATCAATTTTAAATTTTATAATTTAAAAAATTATTTTAATTCCTTCCCTATCCAAAGAATAAGCAAATATTTGTTTCTAGTTTCTTCTACTTTTTATTGCCTAATTTGTTTACATTACCACTGCAATTGATCTGGAGTTGATTTTAATATCCACAGGCAGTAAGATTCTAAATTGATTTCTTTTCAAAAAAATAGATATCAATTTCTCTTAGCATTAATATCTTTGCATAATCTATTCATTCTTAAAGAGTTTGACATGCCTTTTTAAAAAAATAAGTATTAACCACTTATATATATCTTATGGTCTATTTCTGGTTTTTCTCTGTTATTTATTTTATACAACTCTTGAGCCAGTTCTACATGAATTTAGTTATTAGTATTTTGTGGTATGTTTACACATTCAATGGGCATATCTGCCAACCATTTACCCAAATGCCATGTGTTATCACTCTTCAAAAATATTTCCTTTGAGTTATTTTTAATGGTGCAGTTTATTATCGTAATATATATTTTATAGACAAAACAGAATCTTTTCTATATATTGAGTTATCATTGGGAACATCAGAAGTTTTATTGCGTTGTGATACTGTGGTAATCTCTGCACATTTGTACTCAGTATTGTGGCATGTTTCATCTAAAAAATACTTCACGGTTAGTAATGTTTGGAAAGTATCGCCTATTTCACCCCTCTTTGGGAGATTCAAAATGAAAATGAGCATATAAAATGTGGCATATATATATATACCATGAAATGCTATGCAATCATAAAAAAGGATGAGTTCATGTCCATTGCAGGGACATGGATGAAACTGGAAACCATCATTCTCAGTAAAGTAATACAAGAAGAGAAAACCAAACACCGCATGTTCTCATTCATAAGTGGGAGTTGAACAATGAGAACACAAGGACACAGGGAGGGGAACATTACACATCGGGGCCTGCTGGGGGGTGGCGGGCTGGGGGAGGGGTAGCATTAGAAGAAATACCTAATGTAAATGATGAGTTGAAGGGTGCAGCAAACCAACATGGCACATGTATACATATGTAACAAACCGGCACATTCTGCACATGTACCCCAGAACTTCATGTATAATAATAATAAAAAAGGGAAAGCTAGCAGAATAGCAAAGATGAGGAAATAGAAAAACATAAGGGTGTCCTGGGAATCTTGAGAGGATCATGTATGAGTAGAATATAATAGGAGTAGATAATAAAAAAGGTTTTCATTTTCAAAAAAAAAAAGAAAATGAACATATAAAAGAGAAATAAAGAAATCATGCATACAGAAATCTATGCAAATTGTTTAACTAGGTTTTTTTTCTAAATGTTTATTTTATTATATTTTTTGCTCCATGATGACAAGCATACCTTGGAGATATTGCAGGTTTTGTTCCAGAACACCACAATAACGTGAATATCACAATAATGTGAGTCACACAAATTTTTTGGTTTCCCAGTTTATATAAAAGTTATGTTTACACCATATTGTAGTCTATTAGGTGTGCAATAACATTACTTTTATTTTAAGAAGCATATACCTTAACTAAAAATGCTTTATTGCTATAAAAAAAATTCTTGCTATCGTTTGAGCCTTTAGCAAGTTGTAATCTTTTTACTGGTGGAGGGTCTTGCCTCGATGGTGGTGGCTGTGGACTGATCAGGGTGATAGTTGCTAAAGGTTGAGGCAGCTGTGACAGTTTCTTTTAAAAAGACAATAATGAAGTTTGCCACATCAATTGAGTTTCTTTTAAAATATATATTTCTCTGTAGCATGTGATGCTGTTTGGTAGACTTTTATCAAAAGTAGAACGTCTATCAAAATTGGAGCCAATCAACCATCTCAAACTCTGCTATGTTTTATCAATTAAGTTTATGTAATATTCTAAATTCTTTGTTGTCATTTCAGCAATGTCCACAGTATTTTCAACAGGAGTAAATTTCACCTCAAAAAACTACTTTATTTGTTCATCCATAAGAAGCAAATTCTCATCCATTAGTTATATCAGGAGATGGCAGCAATTCAATCACATCTTCAGGCTCCAATTCTAATCCTAGCTCTCTTGCTATTTCCAGCACATCAGCAGCGACTTCCTCAATTAAATCTTGAGCTCCTCAAAGTCATCCATGAGGGCTGGAATCAGCTTTTTCCAAACTCCTGTTAATGTTGCTATTTTGACCTTCTCCCATGATTCATGAATGCTTTAATGACATCTAGAATGCTAAATCCTTTCCAGAATGTTTTCAATAGATTTTGCCAAGATCCGTTAGAGAAATCACTATCTATGACAGTCATAACCCTATGAAATGTATTTCTTAAATGATAAAAGTTGAAAATCAAAATGACTCTTTAAACCACAGGATCCAGAATGGGTGTTGTATTAGCAGGTGTGAAAACAACGTTATTCTCCTTGTACATCTTCATCAGAGCTCTTGAGTACCTAAGTGCATTGTCAAAGGGCAGTAATATTTTGAAAGAAATCTTTTTTTCTGGGGAGTAGTTCTCAAAAATGGGCTAAAAGTCTTTAGTAAACCATTATGCAAGCAGATGTGTTGTCATCTAGGCTTTGTTGTTCCACTTATAGATCATAGGCAGAGTAAATTTAGTATAATTGTTAAGGGCCCTAGAATTTTCAGAATGGTCAATGAACACTGGCTTCAACTTGGTCACCAGATGCCCCTAACAAGAGAGTCTGCCTGTTCTTTGGAGCTTTGAAGCCAGGCATTAACTTCTCTTCTCTAGCTAGGAAAGTCCTAGATGCATCTACTTTCAAACAAAACATCTTCTGTTTTGTTTACCTGGAAAATCTGTTGTTTAGAGTAGCCATTTTCATCAGTTTTCTTAGCTAGATAAATTGATAAATTTCTGCAGTTTCTATATCAGCACTTGCTGCTTTACCTTGCTTCTGTGTTGTAGAGACAGCTTCTTTGCTTCAACTTCATGAACCAACCTTTGCTATCTTTAAGCTTTTCTTCTGCAGCTTCCATACTTCTGTCAGTCTTTCTAGAACTGAAGAGTGTTAGAGCCTTGCTCTGGATTAGACTTTGCTTCTGCTTAAGGAAATGTTGTGGTTGGTTTAATCTTCTATCTAGACCACTCAAACTTTCTACCTATCAGCAATAAGGCTGTTTTGCTTTCTTATTATTCATACGTTCACTGGAGTAACACTTTTAATTTTCTTCATGAACTTTTTCTTTGCATTCACAACTTGACTAGTGCAAGAGGCCTAGGTTTTGGCCTGTCTCTACTTTCTACATGACTTTCTCACTAAGCTTAATCACTTCTAACTTTTTTTTTTTTTTTTTTTTTTTTTTGAGCCGAATTTTCATTCTGTCACCAGGCTGGAGTATTGTGGCACGATCTTGGCTCACTGCAACCTCCGACTCCCTGGTTCAGGTGATTCTCCTGTCTCATCCTTCTGAGTAGCTGGGAATATAGGCATGCGCCACCATGCCTGGCTAATTTTTGTATTTTTAGTAGAGATGGAGTTTTACTATGTTGGCCAAGATGGTCTTGATCTCCTGACCTCGTGATCCACCTGCCTCGGCCTCCCAAAGTTCTGGAATTACAGGCGTGAGCCACCACGCCTGGCCGATTTTAGCAATGTTAGCTGCTCTTGTTATGGGGAGGGGTAAATGTAATTGTGTGAGATGATGGATGTGAGCCACCACACCCGGCCAATCACTTCTAGCTTTTGATTTAAAGTGAGAGACATGTGAGTCATCTTTTCACTTAAATAAATAAATTCACTTAAACAAATAAATTCATAGTAGGGTTACTGATTGACCTAAATTCAATGTTGTTGTGTCTCAGGAAATGGGGAGGTCCTAGGAAAGGACAAACAATTGGGTCAGTGGAACAGTCAGAATACATACAACATTTATTGATTAAGTGTGCTGTCTTCTATGGGTTTGGTAAATGTCACCCCAAAAGAATTAAAATAGTAACTTCAAAGTCAAAGATCACCGATCACAGATCAATGTAACAGATATAGTAACTATGAAAAAGTTTCAAATATTGCAAGAATTACCAAAATGTGACACAGAGACACCAAGTGAGTCCTTGCTGTTGGAAAAATGGTGCTGATAGACTTGCTCCTATGCAAGACTACTACATAATAACTTCAATTTGCGAAAAATGCAGTGTCTGCAAAGTGCAAACACGTGAAGCACAATAAAATGAGGTGTGCTGATATTAACGAACCACCAAAATGGCTGTCATGTTCTACATGTTCTAAGCACAACATTTCCCTTTGTCTACTCTATGTCCTTTTTTCATCACTCTTGTCTGTAATGTTGATAGATTCCCAGATAAGCAGAGTATTACCACCCAGGAGTGCCCCTAGTTGGCAAAAGACGGAAATGGTTAAAGTCAGGGCAGAGACATTGAATTTATCTTATGCCAGGCCCATCAAAGAGGTTTCCATTCCTTCACGCTGCAGGAGTGAATGGGAGTGACTTCAGTCAAGGAAAGCGAGAAGCTGGCAGTGTTGTCCAAGTCTTCTGAAGAGAAGCAGAATTGTCGTAGTTAGCCTGCAGCCCCGCAGAAAGTGGGTCATTTCACCACTGAGGTGTGGCTCTGGGTAGCACTTCAGAGACACTGCGGTAAGGGAACAGTCCCTTTATTCATCACGGGGAAGATAGTGTTTTTCCTCTGCTGTGATAGGTTCACGCTGGCCCAGCAGCCTTTATGGTTAGGCGTGACTTCCTGAGGGATTTTCTCTGGATTCACATAAGTTTCCCTGAATCCCAGGGAAAGCCTGACTCACCCACAGTCCTGTCAGGGTGGGGCTGGTATAACTTGGATGCAGCTTCAACTTGGCTGAACTTACATGACAGTAATTTTCAGCCTGAAATCAGCTGCCTCTAGGAGAAATGGAAGAACATGACGCGGAAGGGGCCCCACAGAGGTGCTGACAGGGCAGTTGAGCCTCCTCTCAGTTTTCTCACTGGTACTCTAGGGTGGCACACTGGGGAACTCAGAATTTTTTTTTCTCTCCATAACTTCCTTTTTCTCTACAGCAGCCTCTCCAACAAGGTCATGTCTCCGGATATTCTAATAACTGATACCCTCATAAAACTCATGATGCCTCAGACAATTGGATCTAAGCCTGGAGCTGACTTCTCAACTTTGATTCTTAGTCCTTAGTTCCCTTACAAAACTACCAAAGCTTCTTTTCAATACCATATCTTGTATTCTTCATCACTTACGTTTCAAGGACAATCTTGTTCTATTTTAATGCTGCCCTTGGAAGAGGTACACAAATTCTCGCAGGCTATTGCTCATGTGCCTTTACAAACACACATCTGAATTCTGTCAACAAGCAAGGTGATGGAGCTGTCTGGTCAATAAGTACCCCAAGGCAGGGAAGGGTCTGTTTGCCATGCCTTAAAGAAAACAGTAGCCAGACTCCAGATAGAGACCATAACAGGTTGACCCTGATGTTGGTCAGGAAAGTAAGCTGGTGAGGCAACTTAGAAAGAAGAAAAGGAGACACAAGGAAGGGAAAATTTACCAAGATATTTGAATCCCAGGTCTGAGGCTTACCAGTTGAGTGATTTCAGGTAATCTACTTTCTCCATCTAATCTTTAGTTTCCTGCCACACAGGGATGGTAATGGTGCTTGCTTCACAGGAATGTCACAATCATTACGTGAGACAGGGTATCTATAATGCATCTGGTCCATAGTCATGCCAAGGAAATATTAAGAATCATGTCAACAATGATGGCCTTTCAGGGGTCACTGAAACCTTGGAGATTTAGGGTCCATGAGCAGTTTTTGAGAAAAGCGTTCATAATTTTTATCAAGAGTTCTCCAAATTATTAAAAACTCTTGGAACAATGAAAAGCATTTTGAAAACAGTAAGCGTATCATTGTCGTAAAATACAGTTGTTCCAGACAAACTGAGCTTTCCAAAGTTATAAAGATAAAAACTTCCAAATTATCATTCTTGATTGGAATGTACTCACTGCATTTTTTCGACGATTTAAATATTAATTTTCCTTCCTTCAAATTCAGGTTCCCCGAATACCTGTCTGGACCACTCTGGTGACACTTGCATAGTTTCCTCCTTATAAACTTCTTCAGCCACAGCCCAGCTGCTGGAAAGCCCTCAGATCTTATACCTTTCTTCAATGCCCAACACAATCCTTTGCCCGTGGTTACTAATCAACCAATGTGTATCACTGATAGTGATTTTTATCTATCACTATGTATCTAATTAGTTATTATGTATCACTGATGATTTTTGTCAAGGTATATTTCTATGTAGAGTATAATGAACTTTTGGGTAAGTCTACATAATGGACTATACCCTCTGCACAGCACGGCATCCATCATATCATAAGAGTTCATTAATGAAGTGTGATGAAGATAAAAAGAAATTGGGTGCTGTGGGAAAGTTATATACCAACAAATGACTATATTAGGCAGGTAAGACTATGAGGAAGTACTGTATTAAAAAAAATCACCATATGGAAACTATAGCCAACTCCCTCAGTATTTATTTCACGTAAATATTAGTTTTCAAACATTTATGACTAGTATACCAAAAAGTCACTGGAACAATATATTTTCATCAAGAGATCGAGGTTTAAGTTTAAAGGATCAGCCACCCTTACATTCTGCTTGATAATGAAGTCCAAACCATAGTTTCATTAGTTTTCCTCTTATGGTCCTAGTAGAAGCACATCACACATCGTTGAGTTGTATATTTATAGAAGTTTCTCAGCACCACCCATGATAAACAGAATAAGAGAAGGAAGAATCTTAAAATTGAAAGAAACACAGCCAACACGGCAAGTAAATTATCTTTTGTGGTGATAGGGTTGGGAGAGAAAGGGGATATGTTTGTGCAAAGCAACCACAAAGTGCCATCGGAGCTATTGATGGATAAGCTGTTTCTGAAACCTCTGCTTTTTAAAGGAATCATATCAGCAGCACCAAGCAACCCATTTGGTACAGATCTGTCTTCCAACTGTTTTATGCAAAATGCTGATAAGCACAACTTAACTTGAGAGAGAAACTATATACATTTTTCATTTAAACACAGAGCAAATGGAAACCACAGGACATATACAGCTATGGGAGCAGGAGACAAATATGCTTAAGGGAAGTCAAGCAAAGTTGCTGGCTGTGGGGGACAAAATCCTAGTCAGGGCACAGAGTCAAATCAGAAATTGGCCACTGTGAATGGAGGTGAATCCCTGCTGGAACATCAAACTGATGCTGTTTTTCTCTTTGAAAAAAGATTTCTGCTTAAATTTTGTTAAAAATTCTATAACAAATTTTACAGTACATTGATTAACAGCTTCTTTGCTGGCCAATTTTTTTTAATGAAGACCCAAAGGAGAATTAGAAAACTAAATTAACTGATGTGACTTATATTGCGTCTTTGATAAAGCAAACAGTGATGCCATACTCTTAGTACACAGTTAAGTGTACTCCTCTCATTTACTGTTAAGTGTAGAAGTCTGGCATCTACTCTTGGGATGAATAAGAAACAAGTAGTCTCAAATCACCATTTGTAAAATCCAGGAACAGAGCAGAGCTGCATTTCCCAAGTTATGTTGGATGGAATGTTAATTCCATATGATAGGCCTATGGAACAGGTGAAATGCCAGATAAATGGTTCTGAGGTCCAAGTTCTCATTCTCTTTGCTAATAACAAAGCTTGTACATCTAGACACAAACAAAACACAAGCTCAAAGCAATAATTTATCTAACATGTTTTAATAAATATCCCAGGGCATGTGCTAAGATTGGTCACAGTCAGTTCTGTGTCCTACTTTTACTTTTTTTCTCAGAGTATATTCAAGAGAACACTTGTTCCACCAAAATTACATAAATGCATACATACATGTGCATGTACAGACATAATACATGAAGAATGTATGTGGAAAAATAATCTAAAGAAATTTTGTCCTGATTTATCTTAAGAAATTCTGTCCTGATTTATCTTTAAAAAGCACAATGCATATTAGTTAACCAAAGGCTCTAACTTGCCCTACAGTAGGAAAAAAACCTATTGAGCCCAGCATTTCCATAATTTATCTCATCATTAAATTCTTTTCCTTTTTAATAGGTAATATTTAATAACCCATGGGACATAAAACACACTTCAGAATCTACCAGTGTAGAAAAATATTTAGTAACATAAATTAAATTTAAAAGTATGAAAAAAAGTTCAAAAAACCTAACAAAATAGGAACCTAACGCCACAAAACACTATGCACACTACGATCCTATTTTTATAATTACATATTTGTTGGCCCTGTTTTGCCATAACACAGATTTTTGTCAGAAAAAAAAATGTTATGGATATATTGTTTAGACTCTTAACATTGTTTTATTTGGCATGGGTGGGGGGAAAGTACAAAGGGTATGACCCATTTTCTAAAGTTTCCAACCATTTAGTTTCTATTAGGGTCATAACTAGAGCCAAACACCTTCAGTGAGTGACGGCCTGTCTTACTATGCTGGGTGTTGAATGTTGAATATTGAATGTCATGTGAAGTGCCCCAGGCTTCTATTTCTAGGCCTAATTGGTGCACCTGAAAAATATCCACTGAGCTGAGTTTTGAATTGTCTGCATAATTAGTATAGTATATTGCAAGGAGACTCAAATATAATGCAAAGTATTTCCATGCTTTTTCCCCAAATGCCAACTTTAGGCAGTTAACCAAATAAGATTTAATCTTATCTGAAAGTCTCCTTGTTTTGTTTCCTCGAGTGAGCAAAAGCACTGGGTCTCTCTTTCAGCAAATGGGCAAAGAAGAGTTGAGCAGTAAGCCCTCACACCCCAGCCGGGAGCACAGAGACAAGAAGGAGCCAAGAAAAGTGCATGACCGTTTATTCCCTAGAAACCTCTCACTTTAAGGAAACCAGAGTTTACAAGAAGTTTGCTACAGCAGAGAAAGAGCTGAGGGGATTAATGAAGAAGGCAGAAATATAGCTTCACCTTGAAGGAGCTCATAATCCAATGCTTAGAACAGAATAAATGTAAGGAACAGGATTCACACAGTGAATCTGTGGCTCTAAGTCCTGAGCAACCAGGAACTAAAGACTCTCACTAGTGCTACAGATGATTAGAGATTGGAGAACTGGAGAATAGATGATTAGAGAACTGGATAATAATGTACCACCCAGGAGAATGATCTGGAAAAACAGTGTAAATAAATCTACCAAGGAGTGTGTGTGCATGCCTGTGTTAAGCACAGGTCTACTGAAGGAGGTATAAAACTGTGTAAATAAATCTACCAAGGAGTGTGTGTGCATGCCTGTGTTAAGCACAAGTCTACTGAAGGAGGTATAAAACTGGCCCATGCCCTCAGGGAGAGGCTTGCTTTCTGGCTAGCTAGATGACATACCTAGGGAAAATGTTAAAAAATAATAATAAAAACAGTATGTAATTTAGTTCTAAGTGATGGCATAGAGCCTGGCACAGAGCCTGGAAAACAGGCACTTAATATATGTTTATTGAACTTAATTAGATCTATAAGCTGTCAGAAGGCTGGATGGGAGAACTTGGCAAAATTACACAGAAAATGAGGATCATTATTTATTTCTAATAAACAATGACAGAAACAATGGCATAGGCAGTAAAATAAACTTTGGGAACAAGTTGAGGAGAGGACAATTAGAAAAGTTTTAAATATAAAATCAACAGTTAAAGCTAGTTTTAGTGTTCCTTTCCTATTAAATTTAAGTTCTAAGAAGGTAAATGACAATCAGGATAGGTGTCCAAGGATCACAGTTTCTGGTAAGAAAGATTAAAAAGAGATGAGACTTGAAAGAGGCAAACTAGCAATGGGTCTATTTTTAGCTTTATCCTACTGCCATTATGACAATATTACTTTGGAATAATTTCCAGGTTTTGATGATTGACTCATTGTTAAAGGCTGAGGAAAGACCACATTTAAGGCTCAGTAAACACAATTCAGTTATTCTCAAAAGCTAGTTGAATAATCAACCACCATAAAGAATATATTATGGTGATCTTAACATATTCATCCCACTTCTTATCATAAAAACACATGTTAAGAATTTCATTACTTGGTATGCTTTAAACTATTAACTCTAGTGCAATGAAAATGTGTGTGTGCATGCAAGTGTATGTTTGGAAACCTGAGATTCTTGTCTGACATATGGATTCCAGTAAAATAAACAAGCATTAATTAGGCCTGAAGGATAATAATCTGAACAGGTAAAAATATACCATCACACTGGTATAATGATATAACAGTGAGGAGGATAAAAAGGACATGGAGGAAGTTTTTTGTTCCTAGGTACACATTTTTCCAAGTGATCTGTGTCCAAACAGGAGGTGAGCCTTCTCAAAATGAATTCTAATTTTCCAGGTGTTCACATAGCAAACCCCTAATGACCCTGACCCTAGAATAGCTCTGGTTGCATGGCCAGAGTCTTGTATTCATTGGCCTATTGCTTAAACATTAATCTTCTATTCAGCTTTCTTGGTTGTCCATGGCAAAGGGTGCATTTCACGCACATCAAAGATAGGTAGAAGACATCATTCCTTAACATGTAATTCACATGTCTCCCTTCATCATAGGCAAAGTGACAAAATTTCCAGACCTCATAGCAAAACTCACTTGTATCATTGCTTATAAAATTGATAAATACTTTAATTATGTATTTGTACAATCTTAGGCATTGTTCTTTCACACATCTGTCCTCCGTGCTTGTTTGGAGAAGTAGACCCTGAAGAGTATGGCCCCAAGCATTTTGGTTAGTGATAGGATAATGTCAAAAATATATATAGTCATGGGTTTTTGTTGAAGATTATTGTACAGAGTGAACATCAGAAGAACATTCTGAAACAGGCTTTGCATGAGTTGAGTTACCAATCTGTCATGTAGTGCTAAAAACTCAAAGAAAAGTTGACAGGTTAGAGGGGTAAAAAAAGTTATTTATATTTTATATCATATACTTTAATTAGATTAAGAAACTGCTCACCTTCTCTTTCAATCTGGGAATTTTAGGAGACATAAATAATAAAGGACCTTCTAACACCAGGGTGATTTCTATGCATTAAGTTTCATCATTCATTTAATTTCAGAAAAGGCATTTTTATTCCTGAAATTATTGCTCTAGATAAGAAAATCTCTCATTGCAACTATCTGAAATAAGACCCACAGAACATATTTTGGCAGTGTCCCTTTACTAAAGAGTGGAACTCAGTATCAGGACTTGTTTTTCTCCCAAAGACAGATACCACCAATGTTACACTGCATTCGCAATGGAAATCATCACTTGGGCACTGAATCCAGCCACAGAGCATTTGGCAAAACAGCTGTAACCTCTTCTCTCTCCTCACCAGTAGGAATCCCACCACAGTTTTCCATCCGTTGGTGACCTCCATCCCAGATTACCTCAATGCCCTTTGCTCAGGGATATGGTTAAAGACCTCCCAGAAGCTCCAGCTGTTGGTACAGAATGTATCAGTTGTCTAGTTATTAACGGTCATAGGCTGACATGACTGGAGTGCCTCTGAATCCCCAGGGCCCATGTGGCTGGTGGTCCCCAGCTCTTTCGTCAGCCTGAGTCACTGACTTTTTCAAGAGGTTATATTGAGCTCATTCATATTTTGCAACTTTTGAACCTCCATGTAAGTTAATCAATTCTAAACAAGGTGGTGGATTAGATATAAGTAAAAGGCAGAAAACACTCTTGAGAAAGAATGCATGTAAAAGGAAGTTTTGGTGAGTTCCCTCAGCTTTGCACAATGAATTAGGCAGACACTAGCAGTAAGGAAAGTATTATTCTAAAATGTTGCCATGGAATGTACATGCTTGCCAGCTGGAGGCTAGAGACTCTGTAACAAGATGGTCCCCCCATTCAGGTCCTACCATCACAACAACAAGATTTGGGGGGAAATGAGCATGAGGCAGCAATTTTCAGCAGAGAACATACAACTTGATTCTGCTTCTTCTAGCCTTCAATGAAATTCAAGGTTATCACCTACTAAGCCAGCTCTATTGACTGTGGGAACCTGATTAGCAATAACAAGGCAAAATGTCATTGTAAAATGCTTCACTTCCAAAAATTTGCTTTTGTAACATGCTAGCCTGGAAATCAGAATGACTCCTCAGTGTACCAATTATATGGAAAGCTCTGAAATACTTAGTGGATATCTGGGTTCATGTTAATCCAGTATTTTTGGTTTGAGATAGTCAAGAAGTGTTTAAAACTGGGCAACAGAAAACAGTTTGAAAACATTAATTGAGGATAATTAAAATAACACTGTGGATACACTATATGATGGCTTTATTATAATAGTTAGGCACACGTTATAGTGATGACTTCTGTTCACTCAGAGAAATCAGTTACAATTGCTGACAGCAAAATGGAGCTTAGTTCAAAGAAGACAGTTCGTATGCAAATGGGGCAATCAGCATCCAGCTCTGTGACAGAAGATCCTGAAGAGTAAGTAGAATGACGTATCCAGGTACTAAGGTGAAATCATCCATTGTCCAAAGAGGAAGATATTCATAATTAAGCCTTTTAACCTTTTAATGGCCACGCATAAGTTGAGAAAGTTAAATGTCATGGAAAAATGGAGTTAGCTTGATGTGTATAACTAATTCCCAGAATTAATGTTTTTTTGCTGAGTGTATTAAAGTAACTCTGTAGAAAGTTATTGTTCCTTGTTCAGTCATTCCCATGAGTTTTGGAAGAGGACCTATGACAAATCAGCATACTCAGTAGAAACAATTATATAAGGAAATATATTTTAAAATATTTTGACACAGATGCTACCTATATGTTACACATAGGTGTGTGGTTTGATTAAGCAGGCAACTTTTTCTCAGTAAGGATCATAATTAACTCCCTATAAATAGCTGGGATTTCAGCTGGATTCCTTACCATGTCTTCCTCACAGCACCACTTACCTTCATTCTGGTCCCCACACGGGTCTCAGCCAGTTACCAGCTGCAGGGCTCTATGACTGTCTGGGTCTTTACTGCAAGTTTAATGATCATACCAATGGCTTCACCATCCCAAGGACTCTGCCCTATGGCAGCTGCACATTGCCTTATCCTATACCAGGGTCAATTTTCCCACATACTCCTTTGCATTTGAAGACCCTTTGGATTTGGCTCCCTAAGAACATTACTTTGGCTTTTGTAGTCCCTAAGGGTCACTATCTTTCAGAGTAAATCAAGAATTTTGGTCATAAGAGTACAGGTTGCCTGAGATTCCTAAAAACCAGTCTGGGGACAAGTATCAGTCTGTGTTGTGGTTTTGTAACTATCTGCAGCAACAATTAGGAAGGAGACAAAAATCAAGATAATGGATTTTTTTTTCATAAAGTTAAATGTAAACTCTATAAAAGCCATTCATAGCCTAATCTTACATACTTCTTACCCCTCTACTTTTTGGTGTTCTTTTTTCTCAATAAATGATGGTAATTGATTGCAGGTTTTCCTAAATGTGTGTGTTTGCTAAATATAAAGATTAAAACTATGTTATTCTTTTATCATCCTTCCTTGCTTCTTTCCTCTTGCCCTTCCTTCTTCTTTTCTTTTTTTCTCGCTCACATTTGTTTGTTTGTTTGTTCGTTTCTTTTTATTTTACTGATCCTTGGTGGAAAACACAGTGTTGTGAACTCTCACTGGTCTCCAGGCTATCCTACCAGGCCGTGAATGCTCTTCTTCTACTGATCCTTTGGTTCCTATTAAACCTCTTCAAACTATTTTCCATGGAGGGATACTAGTAAGACTATCAGGAAGGAAGGAAAGAAGGGAGGAAGGGAGGAAGAGAGGAAGGAAAGAAGGGAGGAAGGGAGGAAGAGAGGAAGGAAGGAAGGGAAGGAGGGAGTGGGGGAGGAAGGGAAGGAAGAAGGAAGGAAGGAAGGAAGGAAGGAAGGA